>NW_028083922.1:10112-235112 GCF_014824575.4 Sturnira hondurensis
CTGTCTTCAATCTCACTTATGCGATCTTCTGCCATATCGATTCTATTCTTCATACCTTCTACTGTGTTCTTCAGTTCAGAAATTGTATTCTTCATTTCCTCTTGGCCTTTACTGATGGTTTCTATTTCCTTTTCCATGTTGGTATAGTTTGCAGAGAGTTCATTGTAGCTCCCCTGTAGTTTCTGGTAGCTCGTTGTTAGCTCTTTGAATTTCCTGATAACTAGTGCTTTGAATTCCACATCTGATAGTTGACTTGCCTCTATTTCATCTAACATTCTTTCTGAGACTTCCTCCTTTTCTTTCATTTGGGAATTGTTTCTTTGTCTTCCCATTGTTTGTGATACTCTTCTTGTTGTCCTCAGCTTCTTAAATTGATCTATTCTGGTTCCCTGGGTTTATGGTGTGAACTTCTGTGGTAGGATACCTGTGAAATTCAGTGGTGCAGTCTCCTGCAGGTATCTTGGTGTTCTCCGCTTCCACCTACTCCTTTCTTTATTGTGCGTGTGTGATCAGTTGGAGGGGGAGGCAAAATGGTTTATGATAGCAGAAGATTATTTTATGTTATTTACAGACACAGTCGACATAGAAGAAATAGACAATCTTTAGGCTATGTATAGAGTTAACCATGTTCTTCGACCCAGCTTGCCACTTTTAGGAAAGGATGGACATAAGTTAAGTCTCTTGTTGGGAAGGGGGGGCTTGTGAGTTGTATCTAGAAAGCAGTGTGGTTGCGGGTGGTCAGATTTGAGGTAAGGTGAGAGTACAGGTTAGTAACTGGGTGTAGCGTGTGAGTAAATACAATAATAGAATTCAGGCACCTGTAAGGTGGTCTGAGGTCCAAGAGATGTGTTATGAAGTATTACTGTTGTACAGAACAGCTCTTATTTACAATAATATTAGAGCAACACTCACGTGATAGACTCTATGTGATCTGTCTAAATGGGGATTATAGAGCTTGGGTAGTATGGCAAAGGAAAGCAAGTGAAGTATAGAAAATTAGCAATACACTGTGGAGGAAAGAGCAGTGGGGACCTGTCAGGTAGTACAGTATACCCAGCCAGGACTAAGAAACCTGTACAGAAAGAGGTGGGATACAAAGATATTCTTAAAATAAAAACAGGAGTAAGAATAATGCAAAAAAATAATAATACACCTAAAAGAAAACTAAGCAGCACACAACAAACAATCCAACACACACACACACACACACACACACACACACAAGTCAGGAGAAAAGAGGAATAAGCAGAAAATTTGGGAAGAACGGAAGGACTAAAACTGGACAAAAAGAAAAAGAAATGAGGGACAGAGTATTGAAAGATAGAGCAACAATACAGTTTAAAAGATATAAGATTACTTAGAAAAGAAGTTGAGAGAGGAAAAATAAAGGGGTAAGGGGAACCCCCCCACACACACACACATTTAAACAAAACAAAACAAAAAAAAAGCGCCCTTTCTTTGTCGGTTTCACACTGACCAAACCCGTTTTTCTGGTTGCCGCGGGCTGGGCCTCTCTGAGGGCAGGTATGCAGGTGCGAGAGCCAGGCTACTAGATTGGGATCTGGCCACCCACACCCCTGGGAGGCGGCCTGTGTCCTGCGGTATCTTGCACTGCCCTTCTCAGTCCCGTGGTGGGACCCAGGTGTTCCCATCCCTCTCCTGGATGGCTGCTGGGTGGTTGGGACGTGAGGCAAGCTGCTGTCGCAGAACACCTCAGTTTACTTTCCAATAGAGACTTCTCCACAAAGCCTGCCTCTCAGCCCAGCCCAATGCCAAAAGACTGGCAACAACAGTGTCCTTCTTAAATCCCCGGGGCTGGCGGGCTGGCGGGCTAGCAGGCTGGTGGGCTGGTGAGCTGGCGACCACAGAGTCCGCAGTTGGCCCCCTTTACGTTAACTTAAGCCCACAGGTCTCTGCCCGGTATTAACCTGCCTGCCTAGACAGGGAGGTGGGGAGTCAGTTCTCTCCCACGGAGTCTGTTGCCGGCCCACTGGGTGCCGGGCCTCTGGAGTTCCCTCCATCACAGGCGCCCGGGCCCTGGATTCAGACAAGGCTTCTGTTTCCCACTGATGGTGCCAGCCCAGATTGGCCGCCGCTTCTCGTCCATACTCACACTCCACCGGAGGTCGCTGCCTTGGGCGCGCCCAGGCGCAGCCCGCAGGCTAGGAGGCCGCAGGCGCGCAGCCGCTTTTGTCCTCACTCACCTTCTGGAGTCCTGTCTGCTTCCTCTGTCACACTCTCTGGTCTCTTATTTTCATAACTGTTGGGGAATTGTTGGTTGATTAAGCTGTTATTCAGTAGATCCACCCGGATTTTCCACCAGATGCATGGGAGCTGGGTTCCCTCCGTGCTACTCTGTCGCCATCTTAACAGTCCCCTAATTCTTTATAAGTTTTGTTGCTGTTTTATTTATTTATTTATGTATTTGTGTATTTATTTATTTATTGTATGTAAGAATCTGAGTTAAAATGGGGAAGAATATTTGCTACAAGGAAATACCCAAATTCTTATACCAGAGTACTAGTTGAGAAGAACTAATATATATATACATAGTAAAAAGAGTACTGTTTTAAATTTAAAAAGCCAAATTATACAGGAAGTCTTTTATCTGTCTAAATTGGAAAAGTTTAATTCAGCATGACATATCATTTGTTTCCTAATAGAATCAGTATTTTCTCAGTTACTTTTAAATGCATACCTCTCAATCCATTCCCTTCAATCCAAACTTCACACAACCAATATTGAAATATGTATTTTAATATTCTGTTTCTTGGCATTATATCTTTATCAGTTATTGTCAAATTAAAAAACATGAAGACAAGCAAATAAAATTTTTCTACTAAAATATATAAATAAGGCAGTTTTTTTACAATACCTTTATGATGAATTTTCTGGTTTAATAATCTGTTTTTTAATTATATATTTTCTTTCAAAATGTAATATTCGCCATTTGACTTTATTTTTACTTATTGCATGATCATTGTAACTGAGAAAAATCATACTAATATCTTTAGGAAATGTACTCATTTTCCCAAACTGACACTCGGTTATAATTTGATAAGCTAATGAATTATTATAAATTGATTCCAAAGAATATGTCACTGTCCTGAAGTTGAAGACAGGCTTCTCATATATGATGGTGCCATAGAAATAATGGAATACTAGAGCTAAAAGGATACTTCGTCAATTTGAGTAAAGTACTCAGAATACTAATTCAGTCTTATAATATTATCAGTTTGCAGTTTTGACCTTAACACATTGTTCATTAACTCACTTTGAAAGGATTTCCTCAGGTTATTAAGCCATGGCTCATTTCCAGGAAGTCACTAATATTTCCCTATACAGTTGTTGAAACACAAGTTTCTATTTATTTCAGTCACAAAAAAATTTGTTCTTCCAAGGATAAACAATTATGCCAATATAAAAATACCAGAACATTCTAATTCATGCATGAAGACTAGAATAATATAATTAGTTACACATGCTTTGATAGATTAGAAAATCAGAAATTTACAATTAAGTTAAGTCAGAGATATCCATTGGCAGGAGGAAATATAGTAATACTTCAATAACTGTATTTTATAAATGCAACCCTAAATTCTATGACTTTTTCTATCTAAAAGCCAGCCCCTTTCTTACTTCAGATTTGGACTGAATGATTCCGTTTAATCTTCAGTCTTCACAGGAATATTTCTAATTATTTAGAAGAAATTTCTCTACTCCTAACTACTTTCACTTTAGCTATATCAATTCCAGGTTAATTCATTTTGAAATGTTCGTGTTCAAGTTTAATGAAAAGCCAAGCAGTTTGAAGGAGAAAGTATAATACCAATATTTTCAAATTGACTTTTTAATATATCTTATTATAGTATGTATAAGGCATCCAAAAATATACAATACAATCTTTATCCATGGTTTTGTTCTATCAAGAAAAAGAAGCAGAAACAATCATTTCTCTGTCACACACGCAAAAAAAGTAGTTGGAATAGGTAGATAAAATACTCTCTTGGAATAATGGGGAAAGTGTTAAAGTCACATTTAATATCTTTCCTCTAATAATCACCTGGAAACACTTACAGATAACCTGAAATTTTAGAAGCTAAAGGTTTCAAAAATTAGGCAGAAGCTTCAAGCAGAGCTGAGAATAGATTTCATAAAGTCTCAGGGTTTGAAAACTCTTTTAAAGGCTTCTGGTAAAAGCACTGATATTATATTTGAATTTCTTCTATTAGATCCCCACTAAGTGGTTGCACAGTCAGTCTGAAAACCTTCAGTGACAGAGAATCCACCATCTGTTGAGGCAGCCCATTCCATCAGTACTGTAACAAGGTTCATCTTTATAATCCAAAATTTATCTTCTTGTAACTTTTAATTGTACCTTATTGGGCCACATAAACCAATATTTTACTTTGGTTTCTATTGTACATTTGTAAACAATATATGGCAATGTATCTTTTTACTTATCTCACCACCATCTTATTAACTACTTGAAGACTTAGTTTAATAATTTTTGTATCCATAGCACTTAATATGGAGCTATGCATATAGTGAACATTCAACAAAATGATTGTTAAATAAATAAGTTGCATTGAAATATTCAGTCTCTCAAAACACAGACACATTGTTTTGTCATAAAACTGATGACCCACTGGCTAAAAGGGACTTGCCTCTGTGAAATCCAGTGCTCTAAACTAGCGGATGCCAACAGCTGTATCACCCCCCACTGGTGCGCAGTGAAGGACTGTGAGGGAGGAGCAGAGTCAGAGCTGGCACAGCACTGCAGGTGCCCTCCAGGTCCCTACCCTTGGCCTTACGTGTTATCACAGCCATGCATGAATGAGCCTGCGCAAAAGAACTGTACATCGTCGAAGCCTGTATTTTATATGAGTCACAGCCACAACATCCACATGATCTATTCAGACTGCTTTTTCCCTTTGCCTCCACCAAAATGGATTGCAATTTAACAATTTTAGCAAAGGTGCTAATGGTTTTATTACCGCAGCTTTCATGCTCTCAGGTACCTCTGCCATTAACAATATTATGTAATTTCCTAAGAAGCAGTTGCTTCAAAAGGATTGAAGGAATTTAAATGAAATAAATGGAGGCATCTGGTTCGAGACAAAAGAATGAGGAAACATGTTTACATATGTTTACCTTTCTCTGTATTTCTATATAGGTATTTATAAAACTCTATATATTTATATATATTCACAAATCCTTCAACACAACTGATAATTGGAAAAAATGTTATCTGTAGATTTGTCATGATAGATGATACACCAGATCATCTTATTGATTGGTAAATGGATATTTGAAGTTAGGAGGCAGAAAAGCATTTTTCTCCTACAAGGGAAATGCAGTAAGTGCTGTGTTGATAATACGCAGTCATTCTAAAATTAGTGCTTGCAATGAGTTAGTTCCTTAACCTGCTTGCCTGCTCCCCCACTAATACACTACGTTTCAAACTGAAGACTGCAAGACGACTTCTTCCCATTTACAGGGTGCACCCTGTTTGTTGAAAAGCGGACTGGAAGAAACCCACAAGGCTACAGTGAAAATGTACACTAGTTCTCCATATCAATTGTATATTCAAATAAGGAGGATCAGAGTAAATGAAAAAAATAAGTACATCTAGGAAGGTTTGGGTGAAGTTTTAAACAATCTAAGTAAAAAGTTTAGTCTAATAAGTTCCAGAGAGGAAAATACAGAATCTTCATCAGCAACACTGATGGGGTGGAAAAAGGGAGAGTGAGAGAGAGAATGTTTTTTGAAATTTCTGAGAAAGGAACATATTTTCAAGCTAGAATTCTATAGCATATTATTCTATAGCTAGAATTCTATAGCATGCCAAAAATAACTGAGTGGGCATTTTTAGAGATAAAATATTTCATAATTTTACAGAAATCTGTTTAGAATTGTACTCCAGGATTCAAACAAAATATAACATAGATATTCTGAAATATTCGATAAAGGAAATACTCAGGTAACAATATAAAATATACATGAGGTGTCTTGAAAATCCTAAAAACACTCTAGAACTAATAACCGCTTTTTATTTTCAAATACTTAAAAGTCTTTAAAAAGGAAAGTCTTTACAAATTTTGGAATGTTGTGGGTTTGACTTAGAGCTGATGGCTAATAACACAGCAGATTAAATATATTCATATCACTTTTTTTGCTCTATAACTTTAATGTATATTTATTTGTTAATTTATACAATAACATGTTATAAAATAAAAAATTACAGAATGGTTTATTATAAATGTTCCAATTACTATTGTTATGAAACTACTTTAAAACTTAGGGAAAAGCCTTTTGTATAACAATAACTACACTAATTAAATTTTGTTTAAAGTACTCCTATACTTTAAAAGTATCTTTTTAATTTTTTAGAGTAGATTTTTGTTTCATCTTTATCTTTTGTGCCATGGTAGTGACATATAAAGGGGTACTAAAAAAACCCAGAATTATCTTCCAGAGGGAGGGCCCCTTGTAGTGCAGGCTTCCGCACTAGGTGAGTGTTCTCGGAGCGCATCTGTATCAGTGCACCAGCTGGCATTGTTGTGAGAGGCTGTGTTTGGCTTTAGGGGATTTTTGTTTTTGAAGACTCTTTCAACACATTTGCCTATTTCATGATGAGTGATTCATAGTGTACCTGCCTACATTGCACTGAGTGTTCATAAGTTTTTGACCAAAAATGGCATGACCATGCTCCACCATCCCTATTCACCCAGTCTTGCCTTGTGTGCCTTTTCTTGTTTGTTCATTTTCCTGGCTGAAAAAAGTTCTCAAAGGGAAACATTTTGCAAATGTGGAAGAAGTAAAGCAAAAAGCAACAGAAGCACTAAATGGCATCAAAATTGATAAGTTCAAAAACTGTTTTGAGCAGCAGAAAAAAATGTCTCAGTAGATGTATTGCACCAAAGGGAGAGCACTTTGAAGGTGACTGAAGTAAAACATGTAAGAATAAACATGTAATTTATGTACCACATAAATACACAATGTTTTTGTAAATAAATTCCATTTTCAGAAGTCCCCATCATATATAGTGATATATGTGGTAATATATCTGTTACCTGTTTAAAGTTTGTGCATCCAATTCTTCAAAATTCAAAATTTAAAATGTCATTTTGGAGTGAGAAAAGGTTTATTGATGAAGAAGACACCAACTCAAGAAGATAAGGGGCCTTTAAGTTTCCTCAAATCGATCTTAAGAGAGCCCAGAATTTAGGCTTCTTTTATTTCAAAGGAAAGAAGAGTGGGCTCCAACAGGAGCCTAAGAAAAAGTGTGAAATTTCTAAATCTCTGTTTTTTGGTCCATTTGCCCCTGCTGATATGAGTCCAGGCTTGAGGCTCCTGCAAACCTTTACCAAAAGCTCAAGCCTTAAGAAGAGTTTTGTTAATAATTATCATGTCTATACCAGGAGCTGTTCACCTGAAGGCCATGGGAGAATTGCAGGCTAGATGGAGTCGGACAGAGTGATCATTTCACCCTGGTACATATGAACTGACTCTAATAATATCATCAAGGTTAGAAATAAAGGCCTGGGAAAGACAGCAGAGGCGGGTTTCCTCCGACGTTGGAGGAACAGCTCTCTCTCTCAGTTGGCCTTTCTCTCCAGTAGAGAGTCTGAGTGATAGCAAGAGCAGGTTTTGTGTATCTGCAGTGTTCAGGTTACAATAAGTGTTCCTGAACTCTAAAAATTCCAGAAAAGTTAAACCTCATTCTGAGACATTTATTATTATACTAGAGTTATCTCTATAGAAAATTATCCATTTTATTTTTTACTCCAAGGAGGTACAGACTTTGTCAGATGATAAGCCTCATATTGACTCTCCTGGGGAGGAAATTTCAGAGGGCCAAGGAGTGCAGATGTACCATACATAGAACTTCAAGGACATTTCCAGTGCCGGTCCCATTTCTCACCCTCACTCTCAGTTGTTTTTTTGGTGTTGGAAAAGTGAGAAGGATTATGACAACCAGAATGACTTTTTCTTTTGCTTTTGCAAGATAATTTATCACTAATTTGACTTAACAACATAGAATCTTATCATGAAAATACAAACACATATTCTCTTGTGTAGACCTTATAACTCTCTTCAGATTTAAAATGACTTTCTAGTTAGCTACTCATATAACTATCCAAAAAGAAATCTTTTCATCTTACTAAGGACCACAGTGGGAGAGCTAAAGATCACATTCTTATAAATTTTTTTGGTCATTTTAGTATAAAAATATACTATAACAGATTTTTTGCTGTAATAATATATTAAGCTTATAATTCAGTTACTTTTAGAATAAGTAGATTTAGAAAGGTGCTTCAGAATATTTGTATAGTTATTTGAGTAATGGAGTAACGTTTTACCTATATCAAAGCTTAACTACATTTTAGTTTGTAATCCTGGTTATTTTCTAATCACTTCATCTTCAGATCTTTAAAAATATGGTCTTTAAAAATCATTTTAAAATTAATTTAAAATCAGAACTATCTGAGCCAAGTAATCTCAAAGTCAGAAACAATCAAATTTAATACTAACCACTGAAACAATCTCAAAAATGTTCTGGATTTTCATTTTTCGGTGATTTAAAACCATGGTGATGCTGTATTTCTTAAAACTACGAACTTAATACTAAATTTTTTTATTTGAATGATTTTTTTATTTCACAGAATAAAGTTTTTCCTTTTTTCCCTTCCTGGTATCCTCAGTATTTACTTTGTTAAAGCAAAAAATACTCTTGTTGCCGGGTTGCTTTCTTGTACTGGTTTGTGCTGGTGCCCAAGTGAAAGAGAGGAGTTAACAGGTATTTTCTGAAGTTTTCTTTAGTTCTGGAGATGTCTGAAGAGAATTTATTAATCTTTCCCGAGAGAGTAATTCAAGAACTTTCTAAAAGCATATACAAACCCACATAAATGAGAATGTGTCAAGAGTTTGAATATGTAGGAACAAGCACCTATTTCTCATTATCAAGAATGTTTATCAAGTTCAGAGAGATAAATATTGATGACACACTGTTGTTCTAGACAATGCAAGCCAGATGGGTCTCCCTGAGGAGAGCACTTGACTGACAAGGTAGAGGTTTAAGAGCAGATGGCTTTTCTCACTTGAAGTGGTCTGTGTGAGTTCAATATGACCAAAGTCAGAGTTATAACGGCCTCTATGCCTGGGAGTCATGTGATTTCCACTCTGCTGTGAATGCTGTGTTGTTTCTTTTTTACATTCTAAGTATGCTTGGAGCTCAGTAAAGGCAATTGTCTTTAATAGATTTACTTTACAATCTGATCAAAAAAACACACAAGAGTTTTCAATCAAGCAGAGGGGTCATTTGAACAAGGAAGGTTGTTTTCTGTTTTGTTTTGTTTTTAAATCACAGTTAAAGTCTTGGTTTTAAGCCTAGAATACTACAGACATGCATTTGTGCACAAATGACACCAAATCAAACCAAACCAAATAAAACAAAATAAAATGCAGGCATACACTCATGTCACTTCTTCCTTTTAAAGTATTAAATTGTTCTTGTTATGTTACTTGTAGGTGTTTAACAACTAGAGTTCAATAAATCGTTTTTCAAAAATGGCAAAATGTTAGTTATATCCACATCTAGGCAAGACCCAGGTCATAGTGAGAAATATAAAATCTCTAAGTAGCTTTCCTTGTGAAAGTTAGCGTAGTTGGTAAACTTAAGGCAAAGATTAAATTTATCTAAATTTAATTTACAAAGTACATATTCTGCTGTGCCTCTACAAAGCCATAAAAGGTGTAACATGCACTAGCTTAGCTCTCATGGTGCCAAACAATGTGATAATTAACAAGGAGAAAAAATTATCAGATATAATTAGCAAAAGTGTAAAAAATATCTCATATGCTTTAATTAAATTGCATATTAAACTGGACAACTGTATTTTAACCTATATAATTAAGTACGTTATATATTTTTGAGTTCGTATACACTGATCTACTTATGAATCAAATAATTTTTAAGAATACACACTTAGGTAAAAGATTAAAGTATGAATTTGATATTTAAGTCATTTATTTGCAAAAAAGACATTTAAAAGTAAGTCTAATTACCTGTTATATTCATCTATATTAAATATTTTAAAAATTCAGCTAAGGGGAGTTTTAGCTCAGTGCATCTGGCAAAGTAATACAATTTAAAAGACAAAGAAACAGAATAAGTAATCCTAAAAATTCAAATTTTTAAAATATAAAATTTAAAATATTTAATTAGCAAAAGTTTGGGATTAGAATTCTCAGAATTAGGTGGTTAGTTTTACAAAATTCAACTTTCTAACTTCCTGGAATTACTTCCAAAGTTTAATCTTATGTATTTGGGAACAGATGTTATATCGTGTTATATGCTCTTGTGCCTACATGAAACAAATGTAAGGTTACAAAATAGTGTTTTCATTTTCCAGAGGATTGGAGCAACCATGGGCCACAAGGCACAGCACTTTAGATTGTTAAAGTAGTTCATACTCAGAAAAATCAGTTTCAAAAATTTAAAATGGAAGTATTTGATTTGTAAGAAAGATTAGTTTATTGGGGTATGAGAAGCTTAAAAGAAAGATAGCTTTTATAAAGCAAAAGCAGTTGTTTTCCAAAGTTAAGGGACTCCAGAAAATACACAATTGGCTCTCATTAAAGAAAACTTACAAGTTTAATATCTGAAAGTCAACCTTACATTATAAAACCATTAACTTTATTTTTTAAAGATTTTATTTATTTATTTTTAGAGAGAGGGGAACAGAGGGAGAAAGAAAGGAAGAGAAACATTGATGTATGAGGAAAACATCTACCAGTTGCCTTTCATGTCCCCAAAGGGGGAAACGGCCCACAGCCTAGGCCTGTGCCCTGACCAGGAATAGAACCTGTGGTCTTGTGGTTTACAGGAGGACGCCCAGCCCACTGAGCCACACCAGTAGGGGCCACTAACTTTATTTTTTAATGTCTATTTTAAATTAGGAATGTTTGAGGATATTTAGATACTCTGTTTCTTGGTAGCTTTATTAATGTAAAAATTGGGGTATATATATATATTTTTAGAAATTTATCTAATTTTAGAAAATCTCTATCAAGTTTGTTTTTCATTCACAGGCTGTTACAGATGCAGCTTTTGTCATAGAGCTGCTACCACTTTGTGCCCCACAAAGACAGGGGTCCTTTGAAAGTTCTGTATTCACCCATCGAGAATAAAAATATATGAAAATGTAGCATATTTGTAATTTTAGGCTACATTATTGAGTATTTTTCTGAGAGGAAAAAGTGATAAATTTTAATTAGTCATCAAATAGAAATGAATTCCCCACTTATAATTTTATACATCTGATGATTGATAGAAATTTTAACAGATTAGCCCCTTACTCAGTACATCTCAAATCCTGCTTCTCCTCCATGACTAGGTATTGCTGATTCCAAACAACAGAGAATATGCTAATAAAAGGCTGTCTCTTCCCCTCTAACTTCGTGACACATTGTGGGGGGGTTGGTACACAGTGGGAAGTCAAAATAATTCTGGAAGTCATTTCTACAAAAGGATGGTTCAAAGCAAATTGATCTGAATATAGAAGTTTATCTCAATATAAAAGTATCATAAACCCCATTAAATAAAAACTATATCCCCAACTAACAGGGCCCTTATCCAAATTCCCATAATTCTTTACCTTCTTTAATATTTACCCCACAAAAAGAGGTGTGACAGAAAATCTGAGTGGAAAGATATTTCAATCATAACTAATTTGGATTAAACTAATTTAAGCCGATATTACAAAGTAAGAAACTTCTAAGACACAATCTTGTGAATTCATTGCTGCCAATACGACCACCAATTGTCTTAGAAAAGATTTGGAAAGCCCGTGGCTGGCCCTGACGTTTTCACATCATTAACTCCATGTTACATTCTTCTTTTGTCTCCAACAAATCTCTAATTTACTTATACGTTTGCATTGCCTATTTCAATTAATAAAACGACCTCATGTTTAAAGCAGAACCCTCAAACACACCCTTGACTTTATCTGTTGCTTGTTCTGTCATCCAGACTTTCGTAGAATTATCTCGCCTCCCTCTCAAAGGTTTTATCCATCCTTTTTGTACAAACACCATCCAGGCTCTCCTTTTGCTGCCAAATTGAATTGTTGCCAAATTGCCATGCTGTCACTGATCTCTCATGTGGATGCTTGTCACTTAGCATAAAGGTAGAGCTGTGGATACCACCCCCACACAGAAACCGAAAAGCTTTAAAGTTTAAAATACTCTACAAGGAGTAGAAAAGCCATCTTAATTTTTCTTTACCTACCTTCCCAGCTACTTTCCCAAAAGTGCATGGCATAGTCTTTCAAATATCTTTGACTTATGTTCTTTCATCCTTCTATACAGAATGTTCTTTGACCTCTTTCTTCATTTCACAAATGGCCAGACATCTATCAGCAACTAGGTCCTATGTGCTTCATGAAGACGAATCACTTCTCCTCTCCCAAGGAACAGGTTACTTCGTACTGTCATAATAGCGTATTCACAAGGCTTATCCTTTTATGGGACTTTATTTCCTGTATGTGAGCATTCTACATTTAGAGATGGTGCCTTGCTTCAGTTTTTGTTTGAAATAGGTAGTGAATACTTCTATAAATATTTATCAATTTGTTATCTGAATGCCACTTAACGTTTCTACTGCTAGAATCATCTCGCCAGTTCCAGTCTAAATTGTGCACGTCTGTGTCCACGTGCATGTGCATGTGTAAAAAAGTTCTGACAAAGCAAGTCCTTGTAGCCCTGTAGTTTTGGCCTGGTGGCAATTTCTGAAAGCAGAAAAAANTTATCCTTTTATGGGACTTTATTTCCTGTATGTGAGCATTCTACATTTAGAGATGGTGCCTTGCTTCAGTTTTTGTTTGAAATAGGTAGTGAATACTTCTATAAATATTTATCAATTTGTTATCTGAATGCCACTTAACGTTTCTACTGCTAGAATCATCTTGCCAGTTCCAGTCTAAATTGTGCACGTCTGTGTCCACGTGCATGTGCATGTGTAAAAAAGTTCTGACAAAGCAAGTCCTTGTATCCCTGTAGTTTTGGCCTGGTGGCAATTTCTGCTTTTTTTATTTTGCCAAATGCAGAAAAAACAAACATGCACACCACTATTAATATAAAAAAATTAGCAAGAGTTGGATACTCAAAAGGATGAGAAATATGCACTAAGTGGCCTTTGACATTAATTACCCCATAGACATTGGTTTTCAAGCTGGTTTTTCCCAGTCATACTTCTAAGCATATATAAATTTTGATCTCTTTATTTAAGCATCTTGATTAAATGGTGCCATGAAATGTGCATATATACACATGTATATATGCACACACATATATTATTTTTTTATCTGTACTACTTCCACTATCAGTATTCAGCCAAAGGTTTTTAGGGTGAATATGAATTAGTTTAAGTATAGATTTCTCATATTTTAAATTTTGTCAAATAAGACCATTAAAATCCAATATGAACTTCAAGGATATTCATTCCCCTGGAAGCTCTTTCGCCTACTTTAGGAGGTGAATACAAACGCAGTAGTAATGTGACAATAATTGCAATAGAGGAAGGGTGCACACTGCTGCAGCTAGTAGAAGGGTAAAATGCTTTACACTGAGGCAACCACAGTAATTGGTTTGTTCTGCTCTGAGTTCAATTTAAAATGGCAATTATTTTTTGAATATGTGATTTAAATCTTTCAAGATATTTTACACCAGAAAAGAGAAAAGCCTTAGCATTTAAATGTAGACTCACACAACTAGTTTCGAAGGAGAAAATTAGTGTGCATGAGATAACATTTAAACTTTATGTTGTGACTTCAATTAAGAATGAATTTGAATTTTTAGAATGTATTATAAGAACATATGAATATATAAGACTAACAATTTGAAATGACTTTAAAACTTACAGTTAAACCCTAATTAAAGATACTAAATGAGGTCTCATTTAGAACGGCCAGCTGTGCCACCCTGTGAATATAAAAATATCTAAGGCTCTACCATGTATTATTACATTCGTGTTTTCATAATTATGTAATATTGTAGTGCAAGTAAGGCTAAGTTAAATGATGTTAGCTCGTCAATTCTAAAATATAGAACTGTTCCAGTCACGGAATAATGGTTTATTCCTTTTTATCATAAATATTCACCTTCAAATAAATGCTATAGAGAGGAATATTTACGAATATAACATTTGTGATTTTACAAAATGATGGAGCCTGCTTACAAGTCAATGCATAATAATTAAGCACTAAATATTTGTCAGTGTTGTAGATTCTGGGGACACTGATACACCAGACAAAGCCCTTGTCATTTAACCCCAAATTTAAGACGTGACTGGTTTGTTGATGATTGTACGTTATTAAGAAATTGTTCATTTTGAACGATCATGTGTTACCACTAAACTCCAGATTCTTTCTGTTCTCACTATCGGCTTCACACAGGCTCCTGACAGTTCCAGAGGAAAAGAAGTCTGTGCTGTGAACGCCCTAGTTGTCCTTGCACAAGCATTCTGGAATGACCTCAGAAACGTTCAGGTATGTTATTTGTAAAGCGTGGAAAGACATGGGGCAGGCCCGTAGAGTGATCCCAATAAATAATGTTCATCTATGGGAGGTTCATATTGAACTCGTACCCCTCTAGGGTGTTCCAACACATGACCAGCAGGCCACACCCAGTCCAGGATGGTCATGAATGTGGCTCAACACAAAACTGTAAATTCATTTAAAATCTTTTGTTTTGTCATCAGTGTTTGTTAGTGTTTGTGTATGTAATGTGTGGCCCACGGCAACTTTTTTTCCTTCCAGGGGCCACCCTGGGCACCCTGGAAAGTTAGACATCCCTGAGGGTAGAAATTGACAGCAAAATAAAACTGAGGACTGCTAATTCTAACTCACTAGGGGTCAAAAATTATAAAGTCAGAATTTCATTTTGTCAGTAAATAGGAAAGTTAGGAGACACTTAAAAGAAAAGAGAAAAGAAGAGGAGAGAAGAGAGGAGGGGAGGGGAGAAGAGGAGAGGGGAGGAGAGGAAAAAGAAACAAAAGGAAAAAAAAGGAGAGGGGGGTAGAAAAAAGACTTGCAATAAAACAAAGAAAATAAGCTTTGACCTTGAGTCTTGGCTTATAAACTCAAATTCTAGTGATCTTTGAGAAAATATTCAGGCAGTCTTATGCTGTTTGTAGTGTTTGAGTTTTGTTTAATGTTAACTAGATTTAAGATAGATTCAAATCTCTTAGAAAAAAATCTAGCTATAATAATGTTTCTATAGATGTGCCAGTTAACATCGTGTCGGCTTTCACCCTCCTTTGCCCTGATTTGTGATGCTGGAGATGGATCCTGGCACTCCAGCAGCTCCCAGTGAATTCTGACAAGCCTCCAGTGGGAAGATTCCCAACAAATGTTGTCAGCACCCCAGGGGGCAGTTTTCTGCTGGCCACTTTTGGGGTGTTGGGAGGGGGTTGGTGATTCTCATGTGTCTTTCTTCCTTGGGCAATTTACCTCAGCCCTAGAAGTAAGAAATGTCCCTCTACATCTGCTATCTTGTTTTTTATAGACTTATTTTTTAGTAGTGAAGTCCTTTTTAAATTTGATTTATTAATATTGAATTTTCTGTGTTCAAACCACTGGCGTAATTTTGCCTCCTGGCTGGCCTCGGACTGATTCAACAAGGGTGCAAATATTTATTAGTAAAAGATTGTGCTGTTAGTTGTTTGAGACCAACAGTTGTTTAGTGGTTGCTGATTTGTCCCATCATTTTCCCTACACTGTATAGTCAGATAAATCACTGGGTTCCTTACTTTGGGAAAGAGATGGCCCAGACAAAAACTTTAAAACAAAAATACTGAATTTGCAATTCAAAAATGCTTAATCCATTAGAGACTACAGAGGATTTGTGATATAGATTAAAATGCTATGGGAATAGCACAAGGGCATAAAGATTACCCACTTCTCTACCTATGCCAGTTCTCCAGAGAAAAAAAGAAAATTACCTTTTGTTTGAAATAAAAGGTACAGAGAGAAAAGAATGGAAGGAGAAATGTGAACAAAGACCTGTGTCCTGGAACTTGATCTATTTTAAAAAGTCTGTGTTTCATTTCTACCTGAAAAAAAAATTCTTGGCTGATTACAAAAATTGGGGTTCATTCAATATTATCTCATTCTAATGTATGTAACTTTTAATTCTGTGCACTGAATTTGTATATATAAAATATATGGCCAGCCGAAACAGTCTCTTTTACATATATATATGATTTTTCTTTTATGGCACTTTTAAAAAATGTTCAATAGACTAAATTTAGGTAGAGTTAATTAAATTTAATAAAATCTTCCTATAGCAAGATAAACAACATTAATCTATAGATCCTCTTATTTCTTTATTCTGGAGTTTTTTTTCTGTGACTCCATTAAGATTTCTAACGTACATTTAATCTGTCCTCTATTTATAAAACAGAAAGAATCTCTATGATCAGTATCTGTTGTTTATCTTTAACAACTATAACCTTCACCAATTGTTTATTTGCTCTGCATTTCTTGTTACCAAGATCCTTTTCCCAATTAACTGATTCTGTGTTCTGCCATTCCATTTTCTGCTTTTATCTATTAATTTTATAATAGTGGTTTTTGAAGTCGAATTGATTTTTTAGTTATCAAGTTTCTTTTCTTTATCCCAAGCAATATTACTTTTGAGTTTATATTTCTTATTTCATCACATTTTCCATTGTCTTGAAAGTTAGAAGTATTTATGAGGAGGAAATATTTTCTTTATTAAATAAATATATTCTAGAAATGAGTCTTTCTTTCTCTAACATGCCATGTCATTTATCACTTCATTCCATTTTTTCCATGCAGTAAATGTGAATGTTTTCACAATTCTCCTATTCCCTACATTTTCTTCTGATTCATCTTTAACGTGAGTAATTCTGTTTAGATTTTTTTTTCTTAACCTAAATTTATTGTTGAGGAATAGTCTCTCACTCGAATTTTTCCTTTATCTTAATATCCTTTGTGACTTTTTCACAGAAACTATTTATATTTATAATTAAATATTATTAATTATAGACATCATTTCTTCAAATACGCTGTCATATATTTCCATCACTCAAAGACAAGTATATTTTGAGTTTCTTGCATGTGCCAGACACTGTACACTGAGAATGCACGTGTGAACAGGACAGAAAGGCCATGTCTGTAAGAAACTTTGAAAGTCTTGAAAAGAGACAATTATGTATTGTTTCACACAGAGAATACCAAGAGCACTTTCACTTAGAGGTTGAGTTTAAGCTTGGATATAACTTTTGTTCCTACATGGGTTCAATCATTCATGAAAGTGGTTGAATCTATGGGGTAAACTTAGCTGTAGAGGATTTTCTCTCATCACTGCTTCTTGTCATATCTGATATTTGAATCAATAAAACTATTGTTTTAACAAAAGGTTGAGGCTTTGGATTCAGGTAGCTTCTGAAGAAAACTCTTCATAATGCACAAAATTCCTGGGATGGGGATTAAGTTGTATATCCCCATTAAAATGTTATGTGGATTTAGAAAATCACAATGTAGTATTTTATGTTTTTATTAGATTTATTAGTGAGATATTTGTGAAGTGAATTTCTTAACCTCATTATAAATTAGTCAATTTGCTAGATAAATAAAGGCTTTTTTGTTATGTCTGAATTAATTAATTTATTTTTACTAAATGTAAATGTTGAGAAAATATTTGGAAGTTCTTTTTTTATCATAAATATTTTTCTTGCCTTTTGTTATTTTTCTACTTGAGCCAATCACAGTTTCTCTACTGATTGATATTATATTACTTATCAAAAATATTGATTCATTTTTATAGTCGTAGCAAAGATTTTTCACCAAAAAGTTGAGCTTTTTAATTTTAATAATAAGCTTGTAGTTCTGTTGTTTTTATTTCTATAGAAACTTTTATGGTTGTATAAAAACAAATCTGTCAATATCTTATTCTGAGGTTGATTTTTCTTTTAAACAAAAAACATTTCTAAATTTACATATGCAAATATATATATACATTCTAATTTCAAATCTATACTACCTGGTATTTTATATGTACTTGTATATGTCTGTATGTATTGGGCTAATGACCTTTACATGTATTTTATTCTCATGTATTTTATTGACTTGATTATTCAATTATCATTTCCATATTAAAATATGCATAAATTAAGATTTATTTCAAAGGTATTAATTCAGACTATACTATCTGTTAATGTGCCATGACCTCATCACATAACCAGTACATTTCTAAGGAAAATCTGTTTCCAGTACTTTCTGTTACATAACATTGTTCAGTACCATTAGAAAATAAGGAGAAAATTTCTCTTCCACTCAAAGATCTCTATCAATTTTCCTTCTCATAGACTATAGTCATTTCTCTATACTTCCACTCATGCTAAACCCAAATCAGAGCAAAATAACTCCTGAAAAATCATTCTGGAATGGACAAATTGGATTTCCTTACCTCAAGCCCATCAATTTATAAACAGCAATATAGTCACAAGGACACTGAATATTTTGGGTTTGTTCCTCTACTATCCCAAGCTGAGCTAAATGAAAATAATCTAAAAGATATCAAGAGAAATAGTGAAGTAACAAAAACAATAAATACAAAGTCTGTTCAGAAAAAGTTCAGCCATCTTTAACATGATAACGGTTTGCCCGATATCAGTGTAACCTGGCGGCCAAGGAGAGTAGACTGGAATGTGCATGGGTGAACAATCACAACTTCACAGAACTAGTCAGCGGGGGCAGTAGACAACCTTGAGTAAGCACATGCACTGTGTGGCAGTCACATTCAAAATGACTGAGTAAGTAGAGCAATGAATCTACATCAATTTTGCATTAAGCTTGAACATTCTTCTGCGGAAATGATTTAGATGATTTAGCAGGCCACAGCTATGAGCAACTGGTGATAAGCAGCTTCATCACAACAACACACCCACTCATATATCACGTCTAGTGCAGAGTTTTTCGTGAGACATCAAATCACCCAGGTGAGTCAGCCTCCTACAGCCCAGATTTAGCACCCTGTGACTTCTTGTTTTTCCCCAAACTAAAATTACCTTTGAAAAAGAAGAGATTTCAGACGGCCAATGAGATTTAGAAATATATGGGGGGGCAGCTAATGGCAATTGGGCGAACTGTGTGAGGTCCCAAGGTGCCTACTCTGAAGGGGGCTGAGGCATCACTGTCCTATGTACCATGTTTCTGGTCTCTTGTATCTTCTTCAATAGATATCTCTATTTTTTCTATTTCATGGATGGATACCTTCTGGACAGACCTTGTATTTTTTTATATTATGTATGTATATAATATATTTATACATTTAAATTTTATACCATTACATAATGATATAAATTTATTTAGTATGCAATATGTTTGTTATAAATATATATTAATACAATATATAATTATAAAGGTTGTATTGTATTTTGTATTTTTTCAAATATATATGAGTATATTTCATCCCTGTCACTCTTTTTTCCTTTCTTCCCTTATTTTTACTCAATCAGTATATTATGTCATTTTACTTAGGGGAGGAATTTACCAGAAAATAAACAAATTTCACAGCAAACTACATGAGTGCTTCAAAGAGAAAACAGAGAAAATATGTGAAAGAAAATATTTATTCTTTTTCAATTTCCATCAAACATAATGACTGTGATAAAGTACAAATCCAGAAAGAAAAAGCGAGGGTGAATTACATGTGTTTTCTTTCTCAACTGCAAATTTGTGGAAAAATGTATCATTTTAAAATATTACATAAAAGTGGATATTTTCTCAGAATTGTTAGATTTTGATATATTCATTTATGTTTTAAATCAGTTTCTTGTCATCTTTCCTTGCTGTAGTATTTTGGCCATCTGATCTCCTCGTCTCTTTTGACATTTCCCTGGTTGTAAGAACTTGGCATCTTTCACGTTCTTTGGCACCATATATAATGTTTTAACCGTGGTCTAGTTTGTGCAATAGACAAAAAGGTCAACACCCACCAGCTTCATAATATAACATCTGTGTGTGCCATAGGATATATTTCTTTACTTGAATACTGTTTTTTATTGTTCTTACAAAGTTGATATGTTTTCCTAGGGTTCATCTATCACAAAACAATTTACAGTGCCTTGCAAAACCCCTAGTACCTTGGAAAGAATGTATTTATGTTTTCTTTGGCTCGGAGTGAATGACTCAGTTAGTATCATATCCTTGAGGCCTTGTTCTTCAGGTTCTTTTTGTTTAAAGAAAATATATTTAGGTCAGACACTGAAAAAAGGAACTATGTTTAGATAGATGTGAGAACTGGTGGAAATTGCTTGGCAAGCAAATTTTCTTAGCAAAAGTTTGTTGAACTAAAAAAAAGCCTTAAAGCTTAAAGAACTTTATATTACATGTAAGAGCCTCACATTATTCAAAATTGCTAAAATTTAAAATTAATGTTAAAGAAAATAATTAAAACCTTTGATTAATAAAATAAGATATTGTTATGTTTTTCTACCAGAGTTAATGATAATTCTTTTCCATGACTCTAAAGCAAAGTGAATAACACTGTTTTCACTCCTGAGACAATTTTAAATGGGCTTAGCATATAACTCTACAGCTGATGTGCACTACTGAGTCCGTAGCATAAGAATACAAGAATCTCAATGGACATCTATTTTTGTTGCCAGTATAATTTTGTAAGCACACAACCAGAATAGTATGTGTGTGTATATATATATTACTGTAGGGATTTGAACATCACTTGTAGATCATTTTATATAAAGTTGAAGCTAATTTAGAAACGTGCTGCCTGGTTTTTCTAGTCCCTATATGTTTCTGGGTTAGGGTTAGCCGCAGGAAATTCTGTGCTAGATTTGGAAGGTGTAGGTAAAGCAGTAGCCAATTCCCCCAATGATCAGCACAGAGCTATAAGCAAGACTGCAATTACTGCAATGCATACATATGTTGGTGAGGCCCTGGTTTATGGGGCAGAAGTGAAAAAAGACATTATCACTTTTCCCCTTCAGGTTATGCATCAGGGTTAAATGTGGTAAGATGTAAAAGTGGATTCTAGTTTGTCCTCATCCTCTCAGATTCCGCTTTTCCTATGTGGATTCTACTGGTTCTTGTGGATTCCCATCTATCCCACTTTTCCCCTGTTTTGGGTTCTTGTTCACCTGTTGTGCTGACCTGCAGTTTGAAGCCAATCACCAGATGCATACGCAACAGACTTCTGCAGACTTCTTCACCAGCTGCTCTTTGCAGGCCTTGATTTGTGTCTCTTTCCACATTCCCTAAATATTTCCTTCAAGGGTATTATTTACCCAGCTACTCCAAGAACTGTGTATGATTTAAATCCTACAATACATTCTTAATTCTTTTCCCTCTTTTTGTCATGCTTAGTGGTTCTGCTCTTTTGATCTAACCACACTGACACCTTCAGTGATGAAAGGTGAATCCCGACAGAGGAAACCCTAACTCAAATTGCTAACCCCATTTTTCTCATGCGCGTTTGTGTGTGTGCTCAAAGTTAAGTTACATTCCCCAGACTTCTTTGTAGTTTGGTGGGGACATGCTTATCTGACCCTTTAAATATATTTTTAAAAGATTTTATTTATTTATTTATCTTTAGAGGGGAAGGAGAGAGGGAGAGAAACATCAATGCATGGTTGCCTTTCGTGCGTCCCCTGCTGGGAGTTGGCCTGCAGGGAACCGGCCTGCAACCCAGGCATGTGCCCTGACTGGGAATTGAGCAGCGATCCTGTGATTCTCAGGCCCTCGCTCAATCCACTGAGCTACACCAGCCAGGGCTTTAAATACTTTTTATTATTTCCAATAATCTTGCCTCACTCTTCTGCCTACTGAATACAAATGTCCAGTGAAGTATTGTAAAGACCACAAAGATGCCTGAACTATAAGAAAGGAGCTTGGGTGCCTGAATAATGACATGGAATAGAATATTGCCCTTATTCAGTGCATACTGCCCTCTACATGAGTGAGAAACAAGCCTTATTTAAAGATCTGTGATTTTGCGTTGTTTGTAATAGCAATTAGCCTACCCTAACTAAAAAGTTTGGAATAAAAGAGTAAGATTCTGAAGGTATTTCTGTAGTTAAGGGAATAGATAAGCCTCCTTAAGAAAGCAGAAAGAAACAAATAATTTTGTATTAAAATAGAGGTTTCCAATTAGTTTGCCAAAATGGTTGACAAGTGTTTAAACATATATACCGTCAGCCCTCACTGCAGCAAGAGGTGTCTGAGTTGGCAGGAGCTCTGAGAGGCTCAGGACAGACTCATTCACATATTTTCTAGTTCACAATAAATATTACCACCAATTTTATATGTGCCATAGCATGAATAAGAATGAAAGGCATCAGGTAAGGAGTGTATTTACATTTAGTAAATAAAAGGAGAAGAAATAAAGTTTTAGAATATTATAACAGGGAAGTTATAGTGAAGGAAAGGCATCTGAATGAAGGAACAAAAGCAAGCTGAAGATTCCCTCATGTGTGGGGTGGGTAGGTTTTAAGTACTGAGTTATAAATACTGAGTAAGTCTATTTCATCAGAAGGAAAGTATTTGCAGAAAACATATATTAACCAAGAACAAAATCAACCAACAACTGGGAAACTATTAAGAATAATGAAAGAGTATAAAGTCACCAGAAATAAAAATATAAAAATCAATAGAATTCTTCTACACAAAAAATAACCAACCAGGACATAAATTAGAAAACAAAATAAAACTCTTAAAAACAAACAAAAAAGTTTCCCTTGAGGGAGGGAAATTGTGGTTAAATAAAATGCCAGGCAATAGAATGGCCCAGGAAATGTAGGGTTATATAGACCATTTTGAGGAACTTTGCCTTCACCTTAAAGCCAGTGTAATTTTTATAAAGCTTCAAATTGGTCAGGTAGAAATAAGGATGGGGCAAATGAATGCATGCAGATTTGTATTTCATGCCTAGAGAATACTAGACATGAACTGTGTCTAGTGGCTACGTCTAGAGAATATTGTAGAGAAAACTGTAAGAGAGACTGTTGCAGCAAACCAGGCAGAAATAGTGGTGGTTTTGACTGGGGTTGTAAAGGATAGATAATGGAGGAAGGGAGCTGATTTCAGAAAAGGGAAAGTCTATCAGAAATTCAAGAGTCTATTCAAGTGTCTGTGATGACTCTTCATTTTCTAATTTACATAACTAAATGAGTGGTGAAGTCTGGAAGATATGCAGATTTGGACAGAAGGAAGATGAATTCCCCCTTGTTTCTTTAGCCAGAAGTATTTTTCAGAGATTCCAAGTTGATCATTGTAGAGTTTAGATCTGTATAGTCCAATCAGTTGCCATGAGCCATGTGTAGCTATTTAAATAAAACTTTAAAAAATGTAGTCTTACTAGCCACCATTGAAGTGCTAAATAACCACATGTAGTGAGTGGCTATTGTTTGGGTATCACTGATACAGAACATTTTCACGATAGTGGAACATTCTGTGGAATTGAACTGGTGTAGATAAAGATCCTGTTTGTGACTTGTCTGTAGTAGGTGTAAATAATAGACAAAAAGTAATAGGCTAAGCTGTAACCTGCGGAGTGCCATCCTTTAAAAGAAAGACAATAATGAACAAATATGTGCTCGTAAAAGCGGTAATAGTTTGCATCATTAAATCCAAGAGAAGAGAAAACTTCAAAATGCTCTAAGCTGTGGACAGGTTTGAGTGTTGTTGAGAAGCTAAATAAAATGAATGTTAAAATATTCACTGGGTTTAATGATGGAAGCCCTTGAAAAAATTAAGAAGACATCCCACTTTCTGAAGGGTATTAGGGTGAACACCAGAAAGTGGTAGTTTGAAGAACGAATGGACACAGGAGAATAAGCAGAACATTTTGGATAATTCCTGGATGCTTGCTAGCGAAAGAAAATAGAGAAAACAGTATCTCCAAGACCATGAGAGTTCAAGTGGCAGATCAATCTCTTTATCATCTATCTATCTACCTATCTATCTATCATCTATCTCTCTTATTTTTACACTTTTAGAAAGAATAAAGTAGATTGAACTTGAAAGAGAATTATTTTATTGAGAGGGAAAGGAAATAAATACTTAAGAGTGAGAAGGAAGAGTGTATAAAGGGAACAGGAAGAGGCATAAGACAAAACAAAATATGGAAAGATTGTCCTGAGATAGATTCATATGATTTACCAGAGGTCCTGTGATTTAAACATCATTTGAGTCATCTTTGAATTTATTTATTTTGTTTTTTTTTTCTATTATGAAGCAATTTGAACATCTGGTTTCTAAACACACAAAGTATATTTTACTTACAGGTGTGTCTGCATTCATGCTTGCCTGTTGATTATGTTTGTTCTTCCATAACGATTGCAGCTAATGAGGCAATGAAGTTCAGTGAATCCATGCAAGACTTCTCTGCGTTTCTCCCACTTGGCAGTTATTTACCAAATGTTAACTCCTTTCCTTCTCCTAGGTAATGGGACATTGTTAATAACTTTGATTTAATAACTACATGGTCAGATTTGCATTTTAGGTCATTTCTCAGCTGAACAGGGAAGATATCTATGCTAAGGAAAGACAGAAATTAGGGAGGATAGTAACAGGCAACTGCAATAAACTGAAAGCAGAATGGCAAATGATAGTGTCATCGGGTACAGGAATGAGATGTGTCAAGGCAAAGAGCAAGAATAACAAGAACAGACTGGGATATAAAATTACCTAGAATGCAAAGAATTCCACTGGCCTCCAGATGTGTTACTTTTTTTTAAAATAACAAACTCTAATATTTAATACTATAAGAGTACAATATGTTTGCTCTGTGTAGTGTCTGAATACATTTATTTAGATACATAGTATATGTCTAATATGAATTATTCATCTGTATATTTATAACTACACTGATGTGTGTATTAAAGTTCAATTTGTATCATACTACACCAAATTTTCATGTCATGAATGTTCGGTTGTTTTATTTTTTATTGAATTTATTGGGGTTACATTGGTTAATACAATTATATAGGTTTCAAGTCTAAAATTTCATACGACACTATCTGTATATTATATCATGTGTTCACCACCCAAACTCTAGTCCCCTTCCATCACCATTTATCCATTCTGTGCCATCTTGTACCTGCTCCCACCTCTTAGTCTAACTGCTTTCCCTCTCTTAGTTGCCAGATTATCGTCCGTGTAGATACCTATGAAGGTTTTTTCTAAATTCTTTTACCTATTTCAACTAGATCTCCAGCCCACCACCCTCTGACAGCTGTCAGTCCGTTCTCTGTGCATATGAATATGTTTCTATTTTATTTGTTTATTTTGTTTATTAGATTCCAGACATAAGTGAAGTCAAATATGGTTGTCTTTCTCTGACTAGTTCATTTCACTTAGCATAATACTCTCCATGCTATCACAAAAGATAATATCTCCTTCAATTTTACAGCTGAGTAGTACTGCATTTGCATTGTGTAAATGTACCTCAGCTTTTTTATCCACTCACTACTGATGAGTGGGCACTTGGGCTGCTTCCTGATCTTAGCTATTGTACATACTGCTGAAATGGACATAAGGGTGTCTGTATCCTTTCAAACCAGTGCTTTGGTTCTATTTGGATATATTCCCAGAAGTGGAATTGTTGGGTCATAAAGCAGTTCTATTTTTATTTTTTTCAGAGAACTCTATATTGTTTTCTGCAGTGGCTGTACCAATATGCCTTCCCATCAACAGTGCATGAGTGTTCCCTTTTTTCCATGTCCTTGCCAGTCCTTGTGGATTCGTTAATGACAGCCATTCTGAGAGAAGTGAGGTGCTATCTAATTGTGGTTTAATTTGCATTTTGCAGATAATTACCGATGTTGAGCATCTTTTTGTGTGGTAGCCTTTTAAAATTTATTTTACCTTTATACAGTTTCAATTACATGTGTATATATATATATATATATATATATATATATATATATTAAAATTGATGCATGAATCAGATAGACAGATTTTAACTAATAAGTACAAAATATTTAAGAACTCTGAGAAGTTACTCCATCTAATTAACATAACTTAGGCAGTTTCACTCTTGAGGGAACTACCTGCTAAACGCATCTGGTAAGGAGACATACCTAAAATATTTACACTTGTGGCCAGAAAGCCATGTCTGCAGAGTGAGACCACCCAAATATAGGCTCCTGGGAAAATTCCCCACTCGCCATCCAGGGGTGCCAAGACACTTATAAATTAGATCCAGAAGGGCAGATTGCACCACTTCCAAGGTATAACTGAGGCAGACTCCAGACCGCTGTTCACATACCTGAGCTCCACACACCAGAGTGCTCCTTCGTGCTTTGCTGATCTCCCGTGGCATTAACTGCCAAAGGCTCTGCCCTGCTGGACTGAGGACTTTGTCTGCCCTGCTGCCCACCTGGCTCTGGAGATCCTTCTTTGCAAGATGCTAACAACTCCCTTGCCCACTGTGCTGTCTCCTGGACCTTATAGAACAAGACTCTGGGGATTGAGTTCATTAAGTCCCCATTGATTGCTCTGTGTGTGGGTGTTATATTTCTCTTAGATTGTTAGAGTGTGAGTAGGATATTAATGTATGTTGATGTTCTACTTTAAGTGAACCTGCATTCAACACAAGCTGAGTAATAGCATAGTTACCTCGTGTGAATCTTCTCTATTCCCTGGTGCTGGGTTGCTCAGCAGGCAGCTAGCCAAGCAGTTGCCCAGTTGACTTATCAGAAAGATTATATCATGAACCTATGCTTCTGACAAGTGTAAACAGTTGTTATTCTCATCTTTTATAATAATTTTCTCCATGTAAATGCACAGCCCATAATTAGAGCTGTCCTCCATGGCTTCACAACTTTAACTTCCCATCAATATATCATTTCCTTTTGCTCAGTAAACACCCATTCCTCAGAACCCCAAGCAGGCCTCACTTTGCCTTTATGCTCTACCTTTATTACAGAAATAGATGAAGAGAGTTACTGTACCTTGTGACAGTCTTACAGTTCCTATGTATTTCTGTACATATAAACATGATATTTAAATTATTTGTTTACAAGTTTTGCCTCCTCATGCAAAATGTGTTTCTTAAGGGCAGGCAACATTTGTCTTTTTATCCCTATCTCTTAGCAGCAAGACTGAGCAAGAATAGATATTTGATAAATTTGTGAAAATTGAAATCTGTATGAAAAAGCCACTCAGAATCCACTGTGACAGAAATAACCTAAATATGTAGATAATAAAGTTCAAAGCTACATTTTGAATGAAAATGATGCCACCATCTGGCTCATCTCAAAGAAAAAAGATTTACAAAAGAAATCTCAGACTATTGATTACAAAGTCATAATTATTTGGTGACTGAGATAAATAAAAAACATTACCAGTAACACCTCCTTAAAATGTCACTCGTAATTTCAAAGTGGAATTTAAAACCTGAACAAGTAGCTAGTACATTTCCACGACATCTTTTTTGATGGCACATCTCAGTATACTGAACAAATGGCCACACTAGATCCCAGTCTCTGACCTTCTGGTCCAGAAGAGTACCTGTTATGCCTGTCACTTGTATTATTTATCTGGGTTTGCAGTTATTTCTTATTCAAAAGTAATTAGCTTAATAATAGTGACTGGTTTAAAATATGATTTCTATCTCGTCATTTATCCAACAAACATCTCACTGAAATTTGTCAGTTACAATTACTTAAGTTAGAGCCTATTATATACAATATGTCTCATATTTTATAAAGATTTACCTTTCTTCTACATTACACTGCATACTTTAGCTCATTAATAATAAGTTCAAAATATTAAACCTTTAGATTTCTCTTTTTGGAATGTAGGTATGAGATCCAATAATAGAATAAATGGAACTTGTCTTTTCTTACATGGGGATAATTACAGAAATGGATATTCAGTGAAAGTGCGCCATGTGGGAAGGAAGCCCAGAGCAGCTGCAGAACCAGTGAAGGGGAAGAACACTGCCTAGTATTCCTCGGGGAATACTAGGGAGCCCAGGGAACACATTTACCAAGCCGGATAATTATTCACATCTCCAACAGCAGAGATACTGTAAGGACATACTCTAAGGAGACTGAAGTTATATTAAGCACAAGAAAACAAACAAGAGCAACTCTTTCTAAAGAAGACTCACCGGTATAGCCACAATCAGTCATACCTTACACTCTTGGTATACTTTATTAAAGATATATGCTACTATGGTCACATTTTTATTATTTTAAATAAATTTGTATAAATTTCTTCATATTATGCTTTGTTCCTTCAAAAAATTGACTGCTTTGTGGTAGAAACAAAAATGACAAAAACATTAATCATCCCAACTCTTTTTATATATGAACTTTTTTAAAGAAGAGTTTACATATATTTTAAGAAATTCTTTTTAAAAAAATTTTATTTGTTTATTTTTAAATAGAGGAGAAGGGAGAGAGAAAGACAGGGAGAGAACATCAATGTGTAGGTGCTTCTTGTGTATCCACTGGGGACCTGGCCTGCATCCCAGGCGTGTGCCCTGAATGGCAACTGAACCAGCAACCCAGTGGATACCGGGCAGGCACTCAATCCACTGAGCCCCACCAGCCAGGTCTATATATGAACTTTTAAAAGTCATTTGTCTTCTAAAACCCTTGTAATATGAAGCCACAAATAAAACAGGTAATGTGACTTTCTAGAATGAGGTATGTTAAATTAAATTTCAAGTAGTTTAACAGAAAATATTTTTACTAGCTTATGCCTGTCATAAATATAAATAAAACAATTAAAGATATGAACAATGACAAGTAATATTAATTTGCACTTTCTTTTTGTATCCTCTGTGCAACAGAATTCCACAGGTTATGTGGTACTTGAAGAATTAATAAATATTTGTGGAAAAATTTACCATGTGAGCTTGGGAGAAAAATGTCTTAAATATGTACATTTTAACCTTTATTTCATATTTGTTTACCTTTTGCTTTGAAGTGACTTCCAGGCAAACACAGGTGAGATCATACAACAATGGACCATAAGCTACTTGTGGTCACTAATTTTGGTGCCAATTTGAGGATTTCTATTTTTCCTATTTGAGCTAATGTATTACTGTAGACTTTATAAACAGTCAGAGTTTATTTATTTCCACTTATTTAGAAGCAACTAGCTATGTCAGGATTGCTGGAGTTTATCTACAAGAAATTGTAGTTATAGGAATTCTCTTCAGCTGGTCTTTAGGTGCTTCCCAATGGGTAAGTGTTCTATAATTTAGTTGTAATTATGATTCGAAGAATAGCTCTAAAATATATTGAAGGATAAATGGGTTAAGAACAATGATTATTTTGTTTTTGAAGAAGTATTCATCTGGAAACCCACATTTTTGAAGTTCTAATAAATTATTTAAGAATAAAATAACGAAGCATACATAAATTAAACATGGCCATAATCACCACTTAAAATATCTATAAAGATATTTAAAGAAATCATTTTTGTTTACATACCACTGTTTGGAAATCATTTATATAGGGATATCAGCAGGGTGAACATACAGACATGTGGAATAGATGACTACCTACACAATCTATTTTCAGACACCCTCATGTTTTAAAAAGTAATACTAATTCTAGAAATTTAGTAGCTAGATATATTGTTTTCTTAGATCTAGGGTTTTATTAGCAGACTAAAAAGAAATATACCTTAGTAAATCACACTGAACAGTTTTTTTTGTTGTTGTTGCTGTTCATTTCAATTCATTGTAGAAGTCTGAGTTCAGTTTTTGTGGAAGAAACTAGGAAGATATAAAATTAAGTTTGCTGGGTGAGGTGCATGCATTACTGTGCTGCTTTTGCCTGTATACACTGAAAATTCACAGATCTGTATTTGCAATGTTGTGGTTACGCTCCTTAGACTATCTCACGTAACCCATGCGTGCTTTTTCCTCACCTTGCATCTTGAGAACACTTTATTTTGTTGTTTGCTATAAACTCCAGCTTGATGCTCAGGGAGGGCTCTTCACGGTGTGGTTCTAACCCATAATTCTTGGTTTTTCTTCATTCTTTCCCGATATGTATCAGTCCGTTAAGGATGCCCTAATGTGTCCAAAATTACTGGCAGCAGTGCTTTTATTTATATGGTTATTTTCCAACTGAGAATCATGACATGTTCTAGCTTTGTATTTTCCACAATTTGTGTCTCAGAACAAAGATGCTGAAGATCTTGACTTGAGCTAGTTGTAAGATTTTCTAACTGAAAAATAAAACACGAGCTCAGGAAGTAGTATCAATAAAAAGAGACCAGAAGCTATTTTCCTATTTTGTTTCCCTTTTAGAGGAAAAAAACCCAAAATACATTGAAAGATAATTATAAGATACATAAAGTATGAAAAGATACTGAGAAACCTTGGTTTGCAAAAAAATGTATAAAGTAAAAGATATCAAAGCTGTCATCTTGAAAACCACCTACAAAGCAGAAAACAAACAAAATGAGAAGGTCACCTGTCTGTGCAGTCTTGCCCAAAGCCAAGAAAAAAAATAAATCATTTTTGAGCCTTTATTTTAAAGATCAAAACTATAAAATATAAGCTATTATACACTTGAAAAATACCTCTTTTAATTTGTTTAATGTATGTCATTGTATATTTAGTTACTTTTACTTGTTTTAATGGACATTATTCAGAACAATAGTTTTATATCGGTTAAAGACTGAGTAAAGAAAAATTAATTAAGTAAAAGATGTTAGTTAGAAGTAATATATTTCATAAATCTTGAAGAGTTGTTGTGGTGTTGACAATAATAGTATATTAATATATTTTACATAATGAAAATTATATAATTTTCATATATATATTGAAATTTTGTTATATTATTTTTTAATGAAATTTGTGAATGTAAATACATTAGTGACTTTTTTCTGGTATTGAAAATAAATATATTTGTCTAGTGTATAATCTAAATAATACTAATTTTATAGCTGTTGCTTATATTACAACAAACTCCCTTTAAATTTTCACTTCTTAACTGATATATAGTAAACTTTAATTTTATAAACTCAATATGCACCAAGAAACCATAGCATCTTCCTCAAATAAAAAGCATTTTAATTTTGTTAGACTGCACTGAGGTGAGCCATTTTTTAAAATCTAATATTTTTACTTCTAATAAACTAAAGAACCATAATATTTTTTGCAAGAAGGCATAAAGTTTATATAATGAGATTTTATTAAAGTTAGCTCAAGGAATGGTAAAGATTGACCTTAAGAAAATTTGACAGGATTGTATAGAGGGATACGTATCTGTTTGAAATTTATATGTAAAATCTTCAATATAACAAAAAATACTGATGTTTAAAACACTTCCATAAAAAACTCCATTTATTTCAGAATTTGAGAAAAATTGATTGTATTGTTTAATATTCAAAAGCTGGTACGATTTAGAAGATCACATTTCTAATTCAGTTAACCTAGAAATATATAATTGACCAAAAATCAGTCAAATCAGTCTAATCATATTTATCTTGTCTATGAGATAAATTAAAATTGTCAACATTTTGAGCACTTGCTAAAACCTAGGTGTTATGATACGAATACAAGATAACATTACTTAATCATTTTAATGGTCCTATTTAGAGGCAATATAATTATTTTCCAAAGGAAACTGAAGATTAGGTCATCATTTATCTAAAATTTCAAGTGATAGACTTGGAATTTAAAGCCATATCTACTGAGGTCTAAATTTCTAGCTCTTGTACTTTACCATTCATCCATTTACACTCTATTCCTTGGTCATTGTACTAAGATAAACTTAAAGAAATGTTTACTGAGCCCTGGCTTGTGTGGCTCGGTGAATTGAGTGCCGGCCTGTGCACCTGAGGGTCACTGTTTGATTCCCAGTCAGGGCACATGCCTGGGTAGCAGGCCAGGTCCCCAGTGGGGGACCCCATACAAGAGGCAGCCACATATTGATGTTTCTCTCCCTCACTTTCTCCCTTCCTTCCTCTCTGTCTAAAAAATTAATAAATAAAATCTTTAAAAAAGAGAAATGTTTACTGAGCTACTTCTATGTTTCAGGAATAGTTTTAGATGAAAGGACAATGAATAAAGCAGAAAAGAAATAAAAAACCCAAACTTCCCTTCCTAATGAAATGTGTCAGGAAAAAAAAAAAGCTAGGAAGAAAATAGAATGGAGAAGAAGAACAGGCATTATGGAATTGGAATACTTATAGGAGATTCACTAGTAAAGGCCTAATTAAACAGTATGTAGCTGAGTGAAGCCTGAATCTGATCTGAGAAGAAGCCATGTGAGTATTTTGGCAGAAAATTTTCAAGCAGTAGGGAAAATAGCATAAAATCTTTGAGATAGGAACTTATCTGATGTGTTCCTGAAACATCAGAGAAGTTGGTTAGAGCAGAGGAAACAAGAGAGGAGCAATAGACTTGTTTGAAGAGGTAACAAGGGGCCAACCGTGTGCATCCCATGGTTGGTGGTAAATGTGGCGTTTCACTCGGAATGATTTGCAGAGCACTGGAGAGTTTGGAGCAGAGGACTGACATGAGCTGCCTTACATTTACTAGGATCAGTGCCATTGAAATGCCGAGAGTAAACTGAAAGGGAGCAAGTCCAAACACGAGAAGACTAAAATGAATATTTATTTTTAGTGAAATGCTCACTAAAAATGAAAGTAATGTGTACGTTGGGTTAAGACAAGAATAGAATCAAAACTGTAAAGTTCAGGATCTACAATAATAATTTTTTTCAAAAAGGACATACAAGTAGATAATAAGCACAGAAAAAGATGCTCAACATCGTTAATCATCAGAGAAATAAATATCAAAACCCCAATGAGATATCACCTCATACCTGTTAGAATGGCTATCTATAAAAATATAAGAAATAACAAGTGTTAGTACAAATGTAGAGAAAGAGAACTCTAGAGCACTGCTCAGTGGAATATAATTTGGCGCATCCACTATGGAAACATGGAAATTCATTCAAAAAGTATAACCAGCCCTGGCCGGGTAACTCAGCTAGTTAAAGTATCATTCTAATATGTCGAGGTTGCCTGTTCAATCTCCAGTCAGGGAATATATAAGAATCAACCAGTGAATGCATAAATAAGTGGAATAACAGATCTCTCTCTCTTTCAAATCAATAAAAAAAAAGATTAAAACCAGAAAAAAAATATGATCTAGCAATTCTACTCCTTGGTAGAATTTATCTGAAGAAAACCAAAAACTAATTTGAAAGATATAGATATAGATAGATATATAGATATATATTAAATACATGAAACCCTTGTTCATTGAAGCATTCTTTGTAGTATCCAAAATATCAAGATACAGAAATAATCTAAGTATCTATTAATAATTAAATGGACAAATAAGATGTTATACACACATGCACACACATATACATGTAACACATACATAAAAATGAAATACTATTCAGCCATGCAATGAATAAAATCTCGCCATCCTCGTTAGCATGGTTGGATGGATCTTAAGCACATTATGCTAAATGAAATAAGATCAACAAAGGCTGTATGATTTTACTTATATGTGGAATTAAAAAACAAACAAACAATGACTACAAATCCCAAGGTTAGAGATACAGAGAAGAGATTGGTGGTTTCCTGAGTCAAGGGAGTGGGGAATGAGTATGTCTGGAGGGAACTAAAAAGTATAAATTACCAGTTATAGAATAAACTTTGAGAATATAATACACTGTATGACTATAGTTAGTGAGACTTATTGCATATTTTAAAGTTGCTGAAAGGATAAATCTTAAAAGTCCTGATTATGAGAAAAAAGGGTTTGTTAACTCTATATGGTGACAGATGTTAACTAGACTTACGATGATCATTTCTCAGTACATACGCATATGTCATTAAAAATCTGTAGAATTCATTAGGCTATAGTCCTAAGAAAATATATCATATACTTTGTTAAATATTATAAGCACTCAAGCCAATTTATCAATGGCTGTTCCTAAATCTTATTGGAATGATTTAAAGAGTATAAGATCTAAGACAAATTAAGGTCAAGTAAAATGGCTAGGAAAATATTAAAATAGCAAAGGCAATAGAGATTAACAATTTACAGTAAAATGACAGACATGAAGAAAACTGGAAAGATGTATTGAAAATGCTTGAACATAGAGATCAACAGAATATTGTGATGGTTTACATATAAAACATCAAAAGGAGGGGCATGAGTCAAAAATTAACTTGACGTCTGGGTATTTTATTTTTTAAAATAAAAATTTTAAAAAAGCAAGGAATAAAATATTCCTTGAAGTTAATATTCAATATGTTTTTGTCATATATTTATCCTTAATACAATTTGATTTGTTTGGCATACTCATTTTGGATTTGTTTCATCCCTGTGATTTTACACTGACTTTAGAGAGCTTCCATGAACTAATGATGATGTTCTGCCATGGAGTACAGGAAGAGATCTCTCTAAGATGTAGACAATTAATACATGAAAAACAAAGAAAAAGTTTCTATTGGTACTAAAATATGAGCATTATAATTATACTAAAAGTTTTCCCCTACAACTTAATTTTTAAATATTGACTATTGGAAATATCCTGTGCATTCGTTTAAAAATAAATTTGAGACAAGTGGTTTATTTGAAAAGAAAAACAAATTATTCCATTTTTAAAGTGTTTTTTTTTTTAATGGAAGTCACTAAAACTTCAAATTGAAGCTTCTAAACATAAAAATACAGCCAAAACTCAGCTCTGGGCACTAACCTATAAGCTGTTTTCAACTCGGTCATTAGGAATTGTCATGCTGCTTTAGCTGTTAGAAATTTGGAATTAGTCATGTTTTTGTTTATGTAACTACTTTCTGAAAAAAATCTCAGTTTTATTTTGAGAGATATGTTTTATGTTAAATAATAAGGCTTAGGTTTTAAAAAAATTGCCTCTTCTTCTTTTTTAAAGCATTTATCACTTAGTTAGGAGTTTGTCTTAACACAATCACTAGGAAGTTAAGGCTGGATTGCTAACTCCCATGATCAACAGGAACAATATACTGAAAGACCTTTGTATAATATCTTATCTCATAGCTGACCCCATTAAACAGAAATGGGGATGCACATGCACATATTACCTTGTGTGCCCACCACCCAAAGTCACACCTTATTCCATATGGTATATTTTACCCCCTTTACCCTTTATTACCCACAATCCCCTTCCCTCTGGGAACCCACCTTACTGCTATGTCTATGTGGTTTTGTTTGTTTTTCTTGTTCATTCATTTGTTGCTTTCAGTTTTATATCCCACATGAGTGAAATCATAATATTTTTGACTTTTGGGGTCTGACATTTCCCTTAACATGATATTCTTAAGATTCATCTACATTGTCATGATGGCAGCATTTCACCTTTTCTATGGCTGCATAGTATTCCATAGTGTATATGTACCACATCTTTTTTATCCAGTCATCTATCAAAGGGCACTTAGGAGGTTTCCATGTCTTGGCTGCCATGAATAATGCTTCAATGAAAAAGGGGTGTATATAGCACATATCTTTGCTAATATATGTTTTCAAATTTTGGGGGTAGATACCCAGAAGGTGAGTCACTGGGCATACTTGAAACCTATGTAATTTCATTAATCAATGTCACCCCCAATAAATGTAATTAAAGAAAAAAATAGAGAGGTCACCAATTATGATTATTCCCTTAAAAAGAAAACTTTGGTATTTCTGTGCATGCTTTTCCTTCTACCTGAATATTCTTAATCCTTCTTTTGCCTAGATTATGCTTATCTTTAAACTTCACTTCTGTGGGGAAGTCAGATTATATAAGCACTCTATCCCATCTTTCCATCCTTCCCATCTCGCTAGCACTGAAATACCACTTCTGTTGGTTGGACTCACGTGTCCTCACAGTCTTTCTGTCATCACATGCCTCACTATCCCGTCTCTCACTCCACACCAGTCACACTGACCTCTTTACTATTTCACAAACACACCGACGTTCTGTTTCTTCAAGATGATTCCATTACTATTCTATTGCCTCGTACATTCTGCTTCATTTGTCATAAATTTAGCTCCCTGCCTCATTCGTGTCATTTTTTGCTTTATTTCCTTAGTCTTGTCATCCCTGGCTATTTATTCAAAATTAAGTTCTCTGATTATGCATCGAATTTCTTCCTTATTTTTTCTCAATAGCACCCATAATCATTTGATATACCATACCGTAGACACTTCCCTAGACTAGAAACTCAACAAAGCAGGGAATTTTGTCCGTCGCATCGAATGCCATCTGTCTCTCATATGAAAATGATGCCTGGCTTGTGGCAGGTGTTAAGTAAGTATTCTTCAGTAAATGAATGGATGGATTTAAAAATAGCAGTCTTCAGCCCATATGGACTTATGTCAGATTTGTGACTTTACTTAAAAAATTAATACGCTAAAGGGGAGTATTAATGATAGATCAAAGAAAAATGGGGATCAAAAGCATTTTTTTTGTCTTGATTGCTGAAAAAACCAGAAAACTCTGGATAATGTTAAGGACAGAGTAGACAGGAGCATCTTGATATCACTTTTGTCTAAGACATACAAGAAAAGTAAGGACAAACTCGTTCATTGGTGCTAACCCTTCATGGAAGTCTCTGAAAGAATATACACTCATTTTCTAGGAATAGGTTAATGTAAATTCAATAATTGCCAAGAAGCAACTAACATTTAAACAAATAGAAAAGTATAACATTTTCTCCTAATCCTAGTACCTAGGTGTATTTTAACTGTTTTTTTTTTAGATATTTAAGTCCATAATTTATGAACTTTTTCTTGAAAATATCTCTTATTACTAGCCACAAATTATAGACTATTTTGGGCAGTTATATATTTTTTCTGGTCCATCTGCTTATGATTCAGGAATTCAATAATAAGTTTGATGTAAAATAGGACCACCATCTCTGAAGTGTCTCGTTCACCCTTAAACTCAAATGTCCAGAATTAAATACACCATCTTCCTACAGCTCCTCCTCCTCCTCCTCCTCCTCACCTTCAGGCCTCTTCAGTCTGCTTTCCGAGAGTCCTCCCTTCATCTTCCACCTCTATCTCCAATTTCTACGTTTCTGTCTCTGTTCTGTCACTTTCTTTGCTGCACCTGCTCTCACAGTTTATTTCTTAGGCCCTGGCATCTGAAAAATTGGTCTCCGTTAACTTCATTTGTGATATTCTCAATCCCACGTTCACAATGCTGTCAAAATAATCTGTTAGTTACAAAACAAATATGTTCATGACACTCTAGAGTTTAATATGACTTGTTATCAGTTCTAGTATGAAGGGCTTTTAGCATTGCTATACATTTCTTCATATTCTGATCTCTGTCACATTAGCTAGACCTGCTGTTCTCCATCTCATGGTGGTAGTGACAGATGGCCATAACATTTTTAATAGAATATTGCAGAAGTGATACTGTTTAAGCAACATCACTAGCTCACATATATTAACCCTAACATCGTCTCTATGAAGTAAGCTTACTAGTCCCGTTCTATAGATAAGGAAAGTGAGGCTTAAAGATTTACAGAGATGGCTAAGATTCAAACCTAAAAGCCTGTCTTAAAAAGATTTGCTTCTGCTTTCACTTTTGTTGGTAACACTGACCCCTGGAATTCAGTTGTGAGGAAGATCAAACAGCCAACTGAAGAGGGCTCCGTGGAGAAGAACCACAATCCCTAGCTAACAGCTCTAACTGAACTCCCAGCCAGTGACGATCTTCTACTGTCAGTCATGCATGAGTGATGCTTGTGAAGCAATAACCATCCCTGAAAAAAACCTGTCTTAATTATGTAATCATAAAAAGTAAATGATTATTATTTAGTTTATTTGGTATACATTGATAGAAAATTAAAATATTCCTGCTTAACAAGATTTTACATACAATGTATCTAAATATATACACATATACACACACAGTAAGTCTTCACTTAACCTCCATGATATGTTCTTGGTATTGCAACAAGTAAAATGATATAAAGAAATGATTTTTACCGTAGACTTACTGATGCAAACAACAGTTTACATGTCAGCCTATGACATATTTGTGGTCACAAAAACATCTGTAAACTTCCAAATTCAAAACACTTTTAATATTAAACATTGAAATAAAAATGAGTTACACCCATATTAAGGAAAGATTAATAAAAACAAGTAAAGGATTCTTTTCTAACCCTCTTATTTCAGTTCAGGGTCATAGATGGCTGGAACCTATTCTGGCAGCTCAGGGTGCAAAGTGGGACCCAACCAGGAACAGGAAGCCCTTCAATCGCAGGACCCGTCCTCCCCCACACACACTCACTCAGACTGTGGCAATGCAGACGTGCTAATTCAGTGCACCTAATGTGCACCTAATGTGCACTGCTTCAGGATGTGGGGAAAAAATCAAGTACCGAGGAAAAATCCACATATACATGAGAGGAACACACAAACTCCACACAGGCTGGGGCTCCAGCTGGGAAAGATTTTTCCTTATCAATACTGTAATGTAAGGTTGTTGAACAAAAAAGGATGTTATTTGAGGGCCTGATGCATATGTGCATGTATACGTATAAATGTATAAGTGTGTGTGTATATATGTATTTGAATTGCAAGGACGTAGTTTACGCCTTTATTATTTTACTTCTTATCACTTTCTGAAGGAACTTCCTTAGCTGGCTATTCAAAGGCATTTTAAAGATAAGCAAAAGGAGAATCTTCTCTAACATGCACTTTTTGACCATGCCATCGTATCCCTTCCCCCAAATGTAAGGCTGGGCCTTGTATTCTTCCTTATTGCTTCATGATACCTCTTAGAATGAAGCTTTCTGGGAACACATGGTATATATTATTCATTATTATCATATTTTTAAATCACCTGGTCCCCTTAACATTTGTATGTGCCTGGGAAGATAGACATCTGTTAAAATATTGAAATAGCTAAACATTCTTATTGTATTAGCTATCTGAATTGTGGACAAATGATCTTTGTAGTAAAATAACAAGAGATGGTTGGAAGGAAGGTGGTGAAGGAGAAATCGAAATCTAAATGTAATGCACATATTTACAAGCATTTAGCCCTGGCTGGCATAGCTCAGTGGATTGAGCATGGGCCTGCAAACCAAAGGGTCGCAGTTTGATTCCCAGCCAGGGCACATGCCTGAGTTACAGGCCAGTTCCTGGTGGGGGATGCACGAGAGGCAACCATACATTGATATTTCTCTCCCTCTTTCCTTCCCTTGCCCTCTAAAGATAAATAAATAAAATCTTAAAAAATAAATGCAAATTAAAAAACAAGCATTTAAGACACAATATCTTTATGAAACATGTGTTTACCTGCTCAATTTAGGAATAAAGTTGAGGTTCAAAAAGTTTTGCAGAGAAGAATGAGACTCAGCCTCAAGTATGAGTATCAAAGTCCTCACTGTTACTACTGTATGTTGTGCCTTACATGCCCAACACATACAATCTCATGAAAATATTAAAGGCATAGAATCAGGAAGTATTACTTAACTAATATATTATGCAAAGTTGAGCATAGCACAATGCTGATGCCCAGTGTTTCACTGAGTGGTGCTGCCAAACTGTAGTCCAGAAAACCATCTTCCTTACCTGGACACTTGTTAGAAATATAAATTTATGGTCCTCACTCCTGACCTACTAAATGAAATCTGTGTTTTCAGAAGCCCTACAGGGGAGTCAGTCCAATGCCACAAACTTTGAAAGACAGGAGATGCTTTAGCACCCATTTAGTGTGGTTTCCTTTTTTCACAGATAAAGAAAATGAGCAGCAATATGATTGACCTTTAGAAGTTTTAAAAATTAACATCTGGCAAAGCAACAACTAAAGTCAGGATATCATGGGTTTCAGTTCAAGACTTTCATTTGCATCTCAGTGAGATTTCTACTTGTAATACATGTGAAATTTTTGACTGTCAGTGCATAAGTTTTGTTTCAAACAAAAGAATCAATACTTATCTAAATATATTAAAATCACAATTGCTCTTGGAGAATTTGAGCGAAGAATTGAATCTCAGCAGGCTACCAAATTCAGCTGGAGTAGGGCAATGACAAGTGAGGTTCACAAAAGAAATACTCTAAGGACACGGTGAACCAGCATGAATTGATGAGGCATGATTGTAGAGCTCTGAGACATCATCATAGCATCAAAAACAGTCTGGAGAAGCCAAATGGGAAATGTGAGCGAAGAGTCTACAAACATCTTTTTTAACCCAACTCAAGATTACTATTCACTTTTGCCCATTGTAAAACAATCTTCTAGTCACACTTTATAAAACTCAGATTACAATTCTGAAACATAAAAAGGCAAAGAAAATGCATGACTATATGGATGTTCAAATATACAGAAAGACCCAGAAAATAAAACATCATAAGCATGTGTAATATATATAAATGCAGATATACATTTAGATACATGGCATTTTAGCATTCCTGATGCCACGAAACATTTTATAATGCTTTGGAAAGTTTAGGGAAAAAAATTGAGCAAGATAGTCTTCCTTTAGGGATTTACGTGTACTTTATTTTTTTTTCCTTTGGTCTCACTGATTTGTTATTTTAATTTTGTAAAAATATAGTCAGCACCCAGTATTATATGACTTGTAGGTATACAACATAGCAATTTGACATTTACATATTATCATATGATTTCTGTGGTAAGTGTGGCAACCACCTGTAGCCATATAAAGTTATTGTGACATTATTGACTATGTTCCTTATGATGCCCATTACATCTTCATGACTTATGTATTTTATAACTGAAAGTTAGTACTTCTCAAACCCCTTTATCTTTTTGCCTATTCCCTTCGCCCCCATCCTCAAACAGTCAGTGTGTTCTCTGTCCACCAACACTGGGCCCATTTGGTGGAAGAAGAAAAAGAAAAAGAAAAAGAAATACTACCACCAATGCTCTGTCCAGGAAAGTTCCACCCTCAAACTAATGTTTCAGACACTACACTTTTCAAACTTCTGCCTTTGTACTGGGACTTGAAGTTTGTGAGCATGGATGAGGACCCTTTAAGGGAGGGGTCTTGATTTTCTATAGACTTTTGGCTTTCCTGGATGGTAAGCCCCAGTTTTTAAAGTCAGGTATATGGGGATTCCTCTTCCTTGTATAGGTCCCCCATCATTGGGGAGACCAACATATGTCTCAGAACCCTCGCTCCTCAGTGGGGACTTCCGTGGTAGTGTTACTCCTCCTGCTGGTGGGCTACCACATAGTGGGCATAGATCCAGGCTACGCCCCTTCTACCCATCTCGATGTGTCTTTCTTTTTTATATCCTTAGTGGCAGAAAATCAGTTCTTCCAGTCTTCAGTTTGTTTTCGGCTCTAGCTTTTCTAAATGCCATTGTAAATTGTGTGTCGAAGGAGGAGGTGAGCTCAGGATCTTCCTACTCCACTATCTTGTATTTTACATATACTTTAGTGTATAAATTACCTTTAAGGTGCCTTCTAACAAATAAAACCTGTCTTAAGCCTTAATTACTCATTCTTATTTGAGCAAAGATTTCTTTAGAAAATTCCAGCAGTGTACAGTCTACCACTGGGGACGACACTCATCCTCTTACTCTTACTGCTTCAGCGTCCCTGCTGCCTCTTCCGCTGCTGGAAGAGAAGCAATGGCTATGTATGCCAAACAGCACTAACGGTCTTGTGGGAAAGAAATAACAGGCTAGAGAAATTTTATAGAAAAATCTTGGGGTTTGCTTTCTCTTGGGAAAAGTCAAGTAAAACAAATCTGAAAAGACCAAGATGACCTTCCTGCAAGGCCGCCATCATGCATAGGCAGGGACTCTTCTGTTTGCCATAGTGCCCACCACCGCTAAATCCACTTAATTATTTTCTCTGATTCCCCCTGTAAGTTCCAGAGTTTGTCACCCTTGCTGTGAGACTGAGGTGAAGATGAGTAATTCACTTCAGATGTCAAGAAATTGCCAGTGACTGAGGTGGCGATTTGTCATTAATTACAACAGCGAATTTTATTTTTGCTTAACCTAGTTGATGATCATGGCCAGAGGATGGAATGCAAATGCTCACATTATTCTTCCCTTGCATATTCATTCCCATTCTGACTGATTTTAGATGAAAATAATGAAGTAAAGGAACTATTAATAATTTATAGTCTGAAATATACATGTAAATCGAAAATCTTTCTGCCTATATTCTAATAAAATGATTTAAAAGTCATATTATCATTGTTCTTTGGAAAATCAAACTTTCATTAATATTACAGGTAATGGTCTTTGCATCATCTTCATCTACATGGGGGAATTTGGTTGCTATTTGCTTTTATTCTATTTAAACACCTATCAGAAACAAGAGTAAATGATAAATGTGCTAAACTTCTGTTTGAATTTCTATTTAATACAATGCCTAGATTTTCTTGTTCAAAGAATATTCCTCTGGTAATAAAATAATTATTCTTTAAAAGAAATAAAGTGTGGGAATAATACATTACATTCAGATCTTCTCTCCTCTGGTTTCTAAGAGCTTGCTTTCCTCTTCCTTCCGGGCATGTGAAGGAGATAAGCCACTCTGACTTCATACTTCTGCTCATTTTTTCTTCTGGTTATGTCTGTTCCTGAAGGGAATAGCGAGTGTCAGGAAGCTTAGGAAGCAGCGTATGTGTTACCTGAGTTAGTTTTTCCATTCTCTGTCTGCTCAATAAGGAACCAGGAATAATTGTTACTTCCTCACTACTGGTAGGGCTGCTTTGGACACGGGAAAACAGAGTAATAGGGAGCGTTTAAGAATATATGCAGGTAATTTTAAATTCACAGACGAGTTGCAAAAATAGCACAGAGATTCTCTTTACACTTCAGCTAGCTTTCCCGTATGCTAAGGACTTATATAATCAAAGGATAACTATCAAAATTAGTAAAAAATGTTGATAAAATGCTATTAACTAAAATATAAAATTTATGTGAATTTCTTTCTAGTTTTGTGCCTTTTCTCTTCCAGGATCCAATCCAGGATCCCGCATTTCATTTTGTTGGCATGACTCTTTAGTCTAACGTAGGATAGTGCCTCAGAGTTCCCGTTTCTTTCAAAAACTGTTCACTTTTGAAAAACTTTGTCAGTTTGTAGAGTTCCTTTCTGTCGGGGCCTAAAGACGGTGAATGCAATCCATTAAGAAAATCGCACCAGGAGGGCTTGGCTGAGGCAGCCCCAAACAGGATGCTGCAGCCGAGCCAGGTAGCCCCCACCCTTGTAGGCATCTCTTAATCACGAGTACTACCTACCAATTAAGATGCTGATCACGCACCCACCCACCAACCCTCGCCAAGAGCATGCAGTGAGCATGCACAGGACAACCTATCGGGACCACCTCCCCTTTTCCCTTCCTCTCTATAAATAACAGCCCCGCCCAAAATAAAATTTGCGGCTTGATCAGAAACCTGTCTTGCTGCCTTTCTCCGCGCCTCTTGTCCCATCCCTATACATCCGTTTCAGGTAGACTCGGGACCCTCGTTGACTGTTCCGCGGGACGGAACACCTTTCAATATTGGTTTGCCTGACATTCTCTTTTGATTGTATTGAAATTATACATTTGTAGTCAAAATATCTCAACAATCACATGCATCATACTAAGAAAACATGAAACTCATGTGTCTTATTCTTGGTAATGCTTTTCTTGACCACTTAACAAAGTGGTATATGCTAGGGTATTGTAAATTTGCTGTGTAAAGTTGCTTTCCCCCCTTTTAAATGCCTATATACTTTGTAGGTGATACCTGGAGACTATACAAATATCCCTTTTCTGCCTTAACTTTTTGTCACTAATTTCTGAATCCATGACTGGATTGATGATTTTCCACTTACTATTTTTCTTCCCCCAGAACAAACAATTTATTTTAGGGGATATTTGTCTATTCTTCTTTATTTATTAATTTGTTTGTATTCATTATATCATATGGATTCGTAGCTTTTATTTTGGTGTCTAGAAGTCAATACCATTGTTATTTATTTTGTCACCCAAGGTATCCCAACTTTGGCTATTAGGAGCTTTTTCAAGATAGTTTCTGTATTTCTTGGCCTTAAAAAATAATATACATGTAATTTTTAGCACCTCCCTGTGTTCGGGCACTATAACATGCTCCAAGGTCATCGTATATTTTCCCTTTTTCACTTCTAAAATCACCTATTTTCCCAAGGAGCTTTAATTCATTTTCATGAAGAATTTTATTTAGAAACAAAGAATTGGCTCCTAGTGGTGCTCACTGCTACTACAGCGTCATTGCTTCTAGCCCTGCTTTAGCACACGGAGCAATGGACAGATAGCTAGATTTTTAAATGGCTATACATATAAAATATCTACACAACAGCATAGTAACTCATACATACACATATCTATTTTTTCTCAGTCAGTTTATTTATGCATCTATCTATTGATCCATTGGTCTACCTCTCCAAAATGAGTTTGTATTGATAAATCCTATTTTAATATATTGGCACAGAGTTCATTTTGACATCCCCTCTTCCCTTATTTGTAACTGCTTTCTTGGAGAGTGAAACATATTTCTTATTATCTACAATATATTTACTTGTTGAGCTATAGTATACAAATAAAGTAACTTTATCATTCCTAACCTATGGCCCTGACACAAATTTACCAACTAGAGTACAGTGACTATTTATAGTTATTATTATCTTAAGCAAAATAATATCTATTCAAAATTTGATTTCCTAATGTTAATTATATCACTTTTCCCTTTCCCATCAGAAGGGGCATTATGAACACAGACCCTGCAAAGTGTTACAAAACCTAAAGCCAGGAATATAGTTGGACATTCATGGCAACTAACCCCTAAATTGAACATTTACCAGTGTTTCCTTATTTTGCTGTTTTCTATTTCTGAGTAACTACTTGTTCATTTTTTTCCTATCACTCTTTCTTTATACCCACCAATGATTTTTCATTTATTTATCCTATGCATTTGGAAACAAGCTCACAGTGTTCCATGAAATTTTACATGTTAGACATTTATCCAATACTCTGCTGAAGTCATGGAGAAAACTAATGGTAAAACCGGTGCTGGGTTGGTGAAGTCCTCTATTCTCATTGGTGGTCATCATAGTCCACATTATCTGCTCAAAAACTGATAGTTTAACATACAAAATTTTCAAAATGGTCCAGCTTACCACAAAATCAGTTTCTTGAAAACTAAGCCACATTCACCCATCTCTCCCAGATGAGGTAACCACCAAATATCATGTTTAGGTCATAACACCAGAAATAGTGTCACAGGGCCAATCTTCTCCAAATCTACACTCTTTGTATGTTGAAACTATTACCTCTGTTGGTCTCAAACTTGCTGGATTTCTCTCTTTTGTATCTTAAAACATATGGTCCAAGCTAGAAGTCAGGAACTTAATGCAGCAATATCAATTAGTAAATATTTTAGGCTTTCAGGTAGTATAAAATATTATTTTATATTATTTTCAACCATTAAAATATAAAAAACTATTCTTAGCTCACAGATGTACAAAGGTAGGCAGTGGGCAACACTTGGCCCACAGACTACAGTTTGACCATTTCTGGCCATAATGATCATTTTAACCATTTTCAAAATACCGGATGCATAATTGCAGAATAAAACAGAATAACAATAGTAAAAAATTCCATCCAACGGAAGTGATGTATTATGTCTTGATCCCTAAAGAGAAATAATATTTAACAGCCTCTGAAACAGGAATAATGAATCTTTTGAGTGACCATTTGTCAGCTTGACGTCCTCAGCACAATGTTAATCATAGGAAGATTTTTCCTTTATAGGGAATCCACTAAGACCATCTGAGACTGGGGGGTGAAGTTTTGTGTGGATTTTTTTATTGTGATTTATTCATTTAAAAAATAAATCTACAACATAGATATGAAGGGAGAAGAAGGGAAGAATGAAAAGACAGAAGAAACTGTTAAAATGAAACAAAGTAGAGGCTTGAAAATTCCTCCAGCAGGCAAAACCACTTAAGTCATGTAATCAAAACTAAATCTAGCTATGTCATAAACAAGTAAAATATAACTTGGGTTATTTCCTAGAAATGCCTCTGATAATCATAAATAGAATTTAACTTATTTTTCTAAAGTGGTATAAGATAATCACTTTTAAGCCATCTTCTAATGTCTGGAATATTTATTATAATAGCTAATTATTGTAAAAGTTAAACAACTTCCTTATTCCTACTTTATAAACCATTCTAAACATCTATAGTTCTAAGCTTCATATCAGCTTTGTATTGAAGAGTACCAATTTATGCACTGTTATTATATGCACTTTAAACTCTTAGCAATTACTATGTTATTTTACTGATCTAGTTTTAGTGTTTACTGCATCTGGATTTTTGACACAAGAAAGAAAACAACAAAGAAGGGAAGGAGGGAGGAAAAGGAGGAAGCAAAAAAAGAAACAAGAAAAGAATTAAAGAGTGAAGAGAAGAAAGGAAAAATATATTACTTAAAAGACAATTAATATAAATTAATACAAAAAATCTTCAAGTAATACCTTGCAAACTCAAATAGATTGCATTTTTACAATATAATATATTATTTAAAATAAGTAAACTTTATTGTGAATTTATTCTGTGCTAAGAATAACATTAAACATTTTTTTGCACATGCTGTCATTTAATCCTCACCATGTAAATACAGAATTTTCATGGCACTGTGTAAAAGTATTCATAATGTGGAAAGAAAAGATAATTGCATGACTATTTAATGTCACATTAGAGATTTGTTGAGCAGAACTAGCCAAAAGTTCTGTAATTTTTTAGTTCTATGTACATTTTACTTTGGTTTTATGTATATTGATTGAAAATTTAACAACTCTGTAAAGTAGCTTGATTAGTATAAAATTGAGAGTGCTATAAATGCTTCATATCTAATAGGAATGCAAATAAATTTTGAGATGCAAATAGAGATGCAAGCATGATAAAGATTCCACCCAAAAGTTTTACTTATTTTTTTATTGCCCAGTAGGTCATCAACTAGTTTTGCATGAGATTTGAAATCCTATATTAGCATTCTATCTTTCTGAATAGAAATGCATTGGTTTTCCTTAAAATTTTTAAAGTAATCTTACCATTATGCTAGTATTTCATTAAAAGTTTAATACATTTTGATGTGATTATTCAATACTTCTATGAGAATTACACTTTTTAATTTTTGAAAAGTGTACTTTGAGAATTTATATGAGATTCTCCTGGTAAGCATGGGCAAATGGGAGACAATCTCAATGGCTAAAGATATAATATAAAGATTCTGGAACTGTTCTTGACCACCCACTTCTGTGGATGGACCAAAATCTGGAAGGAGTAGGGATTAGAAAGAGCTAAAATGAAAGATGCACAGGGAAGATAGAGAACAAGAGGTGGAAAAAATGTTGGTATCATTCAAGTACTTAATTTTATTTTATTCTTAATTGTAGCTCAGGCCCTGTTATTGACTTCCATTAAACAGCTTAGACTTATTATTATAAATTCACTGTTTCATAACCTAATACAATTTGGTTATTTGTGCTACAACCCCACATACAAGAATTAGAGTATTTTAACTATAATATCTCAAAATACGTAACTGGTCGTGTTGTGGATTGAACTAAAGATTCCTTCACAGTGGGTTGGCAGATAAAAGTCTTTTTGCTATTGCCTGTTTTATCTAGGACACCTGTATTTTGGTAAAAAGTTGTTTTCAGTGAAATCTTGTCTTCCTTGGCATGGCCTACCTAAGAACCATTAGAAAGGAAACTCTTTTTGCTCATTCAGATATATGTGAGAGAGGGTAAGAGTACCATGATCAGGAAAGGCATTCCAAGGAATCGAGTTTGTGAGGGGCAGGCGGGGGATTTGTAGCCCAAAGTAATTGCTGTGAATTCTTGCCTTAAGGCAAATGACAATATATCTAAAGATAGAAAGAGTAAGTCTCCCGGCTTGTTGCTAAGGAACAGAGCCAAAAAATGGGGGTCCAAATTAAATAGCAAGTTTTCTGGGTTTTGGTCACCAGCAAATAAAACTCTTACAAATGAAATTGCTAATCAGCAAAGTTCTAAATATTGAAAAGTTCAAAGTTAATTGATATAGTTTATATTATCTTTGGATAATTGCTATTCTATAGAAACATCTTGAATTTACTGAAAACTTTAATTAAAACAGGCACATGATTCATATCTCTGAGGAGCTCATAATTAGGTGATGCGAAGCTGTAAAGAAATAAATAATATCACAGAGTACAGAAGAAAAACATCCAGAGGGATGAGTGAAACCATAGATACTGCAACTGACAAAGGGCCCAGATTTTCTTTAAACTTGAATCTATATACTTGACATTCAGAGTAAAGCCAAATCCCGCTTTAATGAGATCATTTTATCATTAGCCTCTGCCTTTCCTCATTTCAATAGCTAGCTGGTAAGAGTAGTGTGTTAATGATCTACTTTCAAAGCTAATTTTGAAACAAAAAATTATAAAAAAATCACATTGTTCATACATCATTACATTTATTCGATAGAATATTTTAAAATCTGTGTCTATGCTTTCTACTTTGAACGTATGTATATATAGTATTTTAATATCCTGGGAAAAGAAGAAAAGAAAAATACATCCAAAGTAATAATAATGACAAAGGAATGGAATAAGAACACCTAAACCATGGAATGTCACAGTTTAGAGCTAGAAGAGAATTTAGAGTTTGTTCAAATCAATTCCCCTCATTTTGAAAGGAAAAGAAGCCTAGATAGGTTAAATGCATGTATACATCCAAGCATAGGTATAGATATTTCAATTAAAAAATGGAAGCCAAAACCAACCACAGAAGAACGAGAGGTCAATATAATCTCACAGCTAAAGGAGAAATGCAAATGCACACATAGAGATAAGCACACACAAAGAGTTCCATTCTCATAAGCTCTTCATTCTCATTGTTCTTTAAGGCATAAAAACAGCAAATTTCATTGATTCAGTAATATGTGTTAAGAAGGTTCTATGCACCAGGCACTGTGTTAGTATTAATGAATGCAGTGCTTGCTGAAGTACCTGTCTTCTGAAACAAAGAAAACTTGTGGGATCATGCATTGAAACAAAAGTTATATTAAATCAGGTTTTACCTATATCATGAGATTATGACTTCCAAATCTTACCAAAGTCTGATTCTGAAGGCCTACATATTCATTGCAATAATATTTTCAGAAAAGGGCAGGGAATAACTTACATAAATAAATAAATGCCATACCATGCTAAGAATTCCTATGGGAAAGAGTTATGGCACTCATAATTAGGTTATGAGTGCCACATGGTGGGAATTAGAGAAACTGAGGCAGAGATTGAAGTTTCCTGCAGGATGAGACCACCAGTTTAAGAGAAAGACAAAAAATTCAAATACCATCCAGGGTAACACCAGTGGCCAAAAATATCCACTCTTAGTGGATAAAAAGTAACACATATGAAGCGACTTTTAGAAGATAAACACTTTCCACAGTGGCAAATTTTCCAAATTATGAATTTAAAGGTATAGTGGCTTAATTTAGAGAAACACCAAAAGACGGCAATAACTATATGAAAGGTCCTGAAAACAGAGACATGTGAGGTTACGTCAGGTATTCTAAACAGAATCTGCCTCAGGGAAGGTTTTAAATCTATTAAGGAATTTGACGTGGAAATGGACACTAGTACTCAGGCAGAAAACAATTCCTAGGACAAAGTGGGCACTTCATAACATTGTAGAGCTGACTTCCAGCCAAGATGGAGGCGTAGGTAGACACACTGTACCTCCTCAAACAACCAAAATAAGGACAACAACTATTCAGAAACAAAGTAACAACCAAAACTGAAAGAAAATTAAACTGTAGGGAAGTCCAACAGCCAAGGAATTAAAATAGACACATTCATCTAGACCAGTAGGCGGGGCGCAGTTGGGTGGCCAAGCCCGAGAGTGGTCGAGGAGCAGGAAGCAGTGACACCAGACATGCAAGGCACCCGGGTGTGCAAGGAGGCACCAGGCAGACCCAGGGCACCCAGGCGGCAGCTGGCAGACCCCGGGCGTGGGGTGGCAATGGGCAGACCCAGCAAGGCAGTGATTGAGAAGCGGGGCACTGTGCTCACGGTGGCTGGCTGACAGGGCAGAGGTCCCACATTCGCGTGCAGATAACTGGGGAGTGAGAAGGATCACACAACCCAGGGTCCTAGCGCTGGGAAACAAAGCCTGAAAATACTGATTGCAAACACTTGTGGGGATTGAGGCATAGGGAGAGACTCCGACACTCACAGGAAAGTTCGCTGGAGAAACACACAGGCTCCTAGAACACACAAAAGCCCACACACATGGAATCAGTATCAGAAAGGTCCAATTTGCTTGGGAGAAGCAGCGGGAGAGACTGAGGTGCAACAGAGAGCAGAGCAAAGTGCCATTTTTTTCCCTCTCGGACTCCGGCCCCACATACAACGTCACAACCCAGGGACTTGGGTTGCCCCGCCCTAGTGAACACCTAAGGCTCCACCCCTCATACGTAACAGGTGCGAACAGACCAAAATATTATCGCTCAAGCAGAAAAACAGCTTGAAGCTCCAGAGACAATACTTCTAAGCAACAAAGAGATAGCCAACCAATCAGATGCACAGTTCAAAATACTGGTGATCAGGATGCTCACAGAACTGGTTGATTTTAGTCACAAATTAGATGAACAAATGAAGGTTAAACTAAGTGAAATGAAGGGAAATGCACAGGGAACCAATAGTGATGGGAAGGAAACTGGGTCTCAAATCAATGGAGTGGACCAGAAGAAAGAAAGAAACAACCAAACAGAAAAGAATGAAGAAACAAGAATTCAAAAAAATGAGGAGAGGCTTAGGAACCTCCAGGACATCTTTAAACATTCCAACGTCTGAATTATAGGGGTACCAGAAGGGGAAGAGGAAGGGCAAAAAGTGGAAAATGTATTTAAACAAATAATAAAGGAGAACTTCCCCAATCTGGCAAAGCAAATAGACTTCCAGGAAGTCCAGGAATCTCAGAGTCCCCAAGAAGTTGGACCCAAAGAGGAATACACCAAGGCACATCATAATTACATTAGCCAATGAAGCAGAGAATCCTAGAAGCAGCAGGTGATAAGGAGACAGTCACCTACAAAGGAGTTCCCATCAGACTGTCAGCAGATTTCTCAAAAGAGACCTTACAGGCAAGAAGGGGCTGGAAAGAAGTATTCCAAGTCATGAAATCCAAAGACCTACAGCCAAGATTGCTCTATCCAGCAAAGCTTTCATTTAGAATGGAAGGGCAGATAAAGTGCTTCTCAGATAAGGTCAAGTTCAAGGAGTTCATCATCACCAAGCCCATATTTTATGAAATGTTAAAGGGACTTATCTAAGAAAAATAAGATAAAAACATGTATACTAAAGTGACAGCAAACTCACAATTACTAACAACCACAGCTAAAATAAACACGAACTAAAGAAACAACTAGAACAGAAACAGAGCCACAGAAATGGAGATCACATGGAGGGTTAGCAACAGGGGAGTGTGAGGAGGAGAGAGGGGGAGAAGGTGCAGAGATAAGTAGCATAGATGGCAGGCAGAAAATAGACAGGAGGAGGACAAGAATAGTATGGGAAATGTAAAAGCTAAAGAACTTAAGACACATGGACATGAACTAAAGGGGGAGAATGAGGGAGGGAGAGGGTGTGCAGGGTAGAGGGGAATAAAGAGGGGAAATGGGACAACCGTAATAACATAATCAATAAAATATATTTAAAAACATTGTAGAGCTAGTGAATAAATGAACTATTCAATGGTCATCATTCACCATTGATGCATATTAAATGATACCTAACACTCAACTTTTTTGAGCACATATTGCCTCAGGATCTACAGTATTCAAACATGCTGAAATAGGTCACTGATGATACAAAGAAAATAACAGCTCTGACCTCAAAGAGTACAGAGTTTAGTTAGGGAGCAATGACAGTAAACCAATATCTATTTTACGAGGAGGTCCAATAAATGCAAATAATTGACAAGTATTAAATTCAAAGAAAGGAGAAACTACTTGTGTCAGAAGAAAAAGTGAAAGCTACAATTTGCTATGAGCAAGACTGCAACTGAAGTGAAATGGAGAGATGTGCACGGGCACCAATAGAGAGCAGATTAAGCTCCAGTTGGGCCAGAACCAGAAGGGCCATGAGGAAAATATTTTCTAAGTTACAATAAGGTCAAATCCTAAGGTTTCATTGCTCTGATGGCACAAAGGATCTGAAAGACTCTGAGCAGTGGAGTCAGAATCAAAATGGCTTTATAATGTTCAGTTTGTCAGTTCTTTGTGGGGTAGATAGAAAAGGAAGAAACTGGATGCATATAAATCAATATGATGGCTATTACAAAAGTCCAGATTTTAAAAGTTTCAAAAATCATTAATTCTCATTATTTTCAATGTAGGTACTATAAAATAATACCTATATTTTAGGTATATTTTAGGAACTATAAAAATGGTTCATATAAATTGGATGTTTTATAGCAAATTCTTTAAAGTCAAATATTGAGTGTTTTAGGAATATCCAAAGTAATACAAATCAATGTACTATTTGTTATTCTACTTTACATTATAGCAAACTCATAACTGCTAAATGCCTTGAAAACTCTTTAAGGAACATTATAATCATGTTTTTAATGGAAAAAAAAAGTTCAGTTGCACAGTAAGAGAGGTCTCCATCAAATGACAGGAAAAATTCACAGGTCACCGCTTTTTCTGTAGAGCATCTCTTGCTTCTTTTTCCTGCCTGAGTTTGGGCCAATAGCAATGGTGTATAGAAGTGGCAAAGATCAAAATGCTATTGAGGTAATGAATTAAATCATTAAATATATATAGATAGATAGATAGATAGATAGATAGATAGATAGAAAGAAATTCATGAGCTGAATTCTCTAGGGAAAGAAATCTTAGAATAAAAACTATTTTCAATTGTCCTACACAAAACTAAATTTATCTTCTCATGATCTTGCAATCAATTCTTGATTATCTATAAAAATTGGGAATCATATCAATCTCAATCTCAAATCCATTTATATGTGATGACTGATGTTAGGACGCTGGATCATATTCACGGCCTGTTGAGATTCTCTGTAGACTGTGTTCTGCTGATCTAATACCAGTATTCCAACACTGGTTTTTAGGACTCAGAGTGCCCTTGAGAAAATCATGAAGAGGACTGAACAAGTAAGAAAAATGAGAATTCCACTTTATTTTATTAACTATAGAGAACAGGATGAGCATGCCATCATCAACCAAAATTCAATTTTCCCAGGGCTGTCCTGGAATGTACTACCTAAACAGAGTTGTGAATGTAGTTCTCTAATGAAAAAAAGATGCTTTTCTAAAAACATATAGAAAATAAAATCTAAATCAACCTGCTGTGTGACGAAGCTGACAACTATTAAATTCAGTCAGTTACATCACTTCAAAATGTGACTTCAAGCACCAACAAATTTTATTCATCATATTCATATTAGTTAACTTGCAGAAAATAATCCAAATTGAGCAGTTTCTTTCTCCTTCCTTTTTTTTCTCTCTCCTCTCTCAAAATGTACAGTAAGTATATTTTATTCACAAGTTAATTTGCCATTCTGATGAAAGTATATATGTTGTGTCCCTAATAATTTACAAACAATTTAAAGATGTTCACCAATCCCCTAAAACCTTCTCTAGTAAAACAATGAGGTTTTTTGCTTTAAGTACAATGCCTTCAATCTTAGTCAATGCTGCCCCAGTAGTTAGTTAGGCCTTGTGTTAAGAAGAGCATGTTGTTATATAAGTTTCTCTGTCTTCTAGTTCGGATAACTAAGAAATGAAAATAATCTCTGTCCTACCCATAAGTATGAAATCAACCAATATAAAAACCAAGAACTGAAGATTTTTATTTACACTGTTTAATTGAAAAAAAGTGGATTGTTTAAAATAACTTGGGGAAATAAGTCAGTGGTTTTGTAAATGATAAATAAATAGGAAACTACAAGATTTTAAAAAGCTACTCAACACAAGATTGTAAACTTAGTCTTAAATGTTCCCTTAGCATAAGGAATTTTTTTAAGACTTACTTTATTTATTTGTTATTTTATTGTTGTTCACATACAGTTGTCTGCTTTTACCCCCCACCACTGCCCCCCAACTCAGCTATCCTCACCTCCTTCCCCTGATGCCACCCTCCCTTAGTTTTGTTCATGTGTCCTTTAAAGTTGTTTCTGAAAACCCTCTGCCTTTTCCCCTCATTTGTTGGGAACCACCCTGCCTGGTTTCAGAAGCTGTAACCCCCCCCCCCCCATGGCTGAGGCTGAGTAAAAAGACCTTGGGACCACAAGCCACTAAGGAGACAAACCTTATCTTGCCAACAGCAGCACCACCTCTGGCCCTTTTACTTTACCCTGCTTGGCCCTAGGCAGATGACCAGTTAGCCAATGATGGATAAGATTCCTCAAGGGAAGGATGACCTAAGACAGGCATGGTCACAATGGGGCCATCAAGGAACAACTTGGGGGGTGTAGAAAAAGGGGGTGATGGACCCTCACCCCTTGGCTTTGATATTGCCTGAGTCCTCATTCTGTCTGCAAGAAGTCTCCTAATCTCTTGGCTGACTTACTTCCCCCACTTGACTTAAGCCTGAAACAATGCCAGAGGTGGATCCGGCCATGTGCTGGAAAGGCTGGGTTCCCTGGGGCCATCAGGCCTAAGAAAGAATGCATAAAATTCTGTGAAACCTGCTTTGCTCAGAATGCCCTCAATTTAAATGATTAAGTTCCAAGCATAAAATGAGTTTGTTTCCCAAAGTTTTGGCCCTTTGACTATCAGACCTTAACTCAGAATAAGCCCTCATAGTTCCTTGAATGTTATCTATTGTTGGATCATTACTGCCAGACAACGATTGAGCATTACGTATATGCCCTGTATTCCTATGCAAATTAAACTCAATAAAAGCCCATTGAGGAACAGACTAAAGGCCTTTCTCCTTGGGGTGATTGATATCTTTCCTCTGCAAACAGATAGTATCCGGGTAGAATTATTCTGATCTTTAATGGACAGGGTCCTCTGCTGGACAAAATTCCACCACACCCATTATCCTCTCGCACCTCCCCTCTAGTTTCTGTCAGATTGTTCTTAATTTAAATGTCTCTGGTTATATTTTGCTTGCTTATTTGTTTTGTTGATTAGGTTCCACTTAAAGGTGAGACCCTATGGTATTTGTCTTTCACCATCTGGCTTATTTCACTTAATATAATGCTCTCCAGTTCCTTCCATGCTGTCACAAAGGATAGGAGCTCCTTCTTTCCTTCTGCTGCATGGTATTAGCATATGGAATTCTTAACACTGAACCTGTGTTAACAAAATCAGTGTTTGGTCCAAGATTAGTTCTCCTTTAAAAGACCAGCACAACTTTTCATCTGAGTTTAGGCATTTTACCAGTTTTGGGCATTGTTTTCATCTATGTGTGACTTTGTAATGCACAGGACAATATTTAAGTTATTTTTAGAAGAGAATCTGACAACCTAGAAGCCTATCTAGGAAGCCTATCTAGAAAGCCTAGGGGAATGAAAAAAGTGGGTATTTTTCTTTTAAGGGAAAACACTCTAGCATCCACCAACTTGTAACCACCGACTTGTCCAAGAGGAGAGCAGACTGATGGAAAGCCGTGGTCCCCAAAGAAATGGAAAGACAAGCAGTTGAAGGTAGAAACCAGAATGTGAAAATGACAAGGGGACTTTTTGCAGGCCTGGCTTGGTGGGACCCTCACCCTGATCAGGTGACATGAAAATACTGGGACCTGAAGACCAGGGAGTTTGTTCTCCCACCTGGAGAACTATTGTGTGTTCTTTTCCCACAAATGTATTGGGAAGTTGGAGTTGTTTGAAATAGAAACATACCCGGAGATTTTGTAATCTTTTTCTAATCTTTGTCACACTTGTGACAACCTGGTTACCTATCTATTCTAAAGTGAATTAGAAAATTTGGGGCATTATATTCGTTGTCATGATATACAGTTCATTTTAAATATGTAAAAGTAGAGGTAGCAAAGTCAGTATTAAGTAAATAAAGTGTAGGTGGTATAGAGACATGATCAAATTTATTGCTTTCATTGAAAATATTAAGCATGAGAAATTGATCTGGCATTTTTCCAACTGAGGTTGCTCCTCTGGTTCATCCCATCACTTGTGTAACTCATTCTTTTTCTTTGTTGGTGGTTTTCTTCTTTCAGTTGTCTTTAGCATCCTTCTTAAGATTGTATCTTTGTTCCTGTTCTCATTCTCCCATATGTGGCCAAAACAAACAAACAAAACACAAAGAAATAACAACAACAAAAACATTCCCTGTAGTTTTTTAAGGTGAATCATACCCCACTATCCATTGCAAGCATTCATTAGCTCTCACCCAAAGAAATGCAATAGCCCTCCACTGATACTTGAAGGTCTACACCTCTCTGTACTGGAGCCCAAATCACTTTGCATAAAAAACACTTTGTAGTACAGAACAAATTCTAAAGGATATTCTACATCCTTCCAAGATTCCCCAAACCTTCATTTCCATGCACACCTAAAATTTGCTTCTCAAAACATGCCACGCACTTTCATACTTTTACTTAAGATGCAAAACTTCTCCATCTATCTGTTGCATCTCACTTTTTTTTCATGACTACATGTTCCTTAATCTATTTGTGATTTCTTTGATCATAATATTTACTCTCTTCTCAGTCCCAATAATAGTATATTTAATTTCCCACTTCGACTTTCATTTACATTAAATTTGCTTAACTTCCTTTCGTTTGGCGAAAAATCTACCATTTGAAAAAATGTTAATGAAAAGCCTGCCATTTAAAAAAAAACACATTTAAAATATTTACATTTCTCCATCCCCTCATTTACTTCAAACTTACTGTTTTCATCCTATTTGTTATCACTCTTTTCAGTCTCAAAATAATTCAGATTCACTCACTTGTAATTTTTTCCTTCCCTGGTGCTTCAAGGAGGAAAGTATCATTGTAGTGAGAATAGATATGGTCAAATGGATTGTAATCAGAGCTGGGTTTGGAATTTGAGTTCATCATCACAAAACCATTGGCTTATGACATGTTAAAGGAACACATTTAAGAAAAAAAGTTTAAAAGTATGAATAAAGTGACAATAAATAGATATCTAACAACAATTGAATCTAAGAAAACAAACTAAGCAAATAAAAAGAACAGAGACAGAAGCATGGAATTGAAGAGCATTTTGATGGTTGCTGGATTAAAGTGGGGTATGTGGGAATCGGTGAAGAGATGAGGGGTATAAAAAGTACAAATAAGTAGTTACAGAATAGCCATGGGAATGTAAAGTACAGTATAGGAAATAGGTAATATACATATTACCCATGGACATATACCATGTCCATGGTGTGGGGATTACTGAGGGAGTGAGAGGTGCTGGGTAGAGGGGAACAAAGGAGGAAAAACTGGGACAACTTTAATAGCATAGTCAATAAAATATAATTTTAAAAAAATCTAAAGAGATCTAGAGAAAATGTGAATACCTAAAGTTACACTCCAGATGAACTGAATTTGAATTTCACAATTGTTCTTAAACTTTACCCTGCATCAGAATCATTCAGAGGGCTTCATAGAGTGTGAGTTTCTGAGATTCATCTCCAAAGTTTTTTATTTAGTTAGTCTGTAGTGGAGCTCACCAATTCTCAGTAATGCTAAAGCTATTGATTCAGGGAACACTTTAGAGAACAACTGTGCTAAAGAGTAAGACTCAGATATCAGTATTTTTATTTTAAAAAATGTCACATAATTCTGACCCATACCAGGTAACATACATTACTACTGATTGTCACATTTATTGCTGTGTCACCATTTTTCAAACCATGATCAGGACCAGCTACCTTTGTTTGTCAAGGTAGGAGGGTAGGCACTTCATCCATCCACCAATCTAATCATCCGTATATTCATTCATTCATTCATTCATTCATTCATTCAACACAGTTGAGATAAATTCCTTGCCAACAGGTCAATACAAATGTGTCTAACTGTGGGGTATAAGGTTGGAAAAAAGGCTCATTCTCACTTCAGAGAAGCATACAAGTGTCAGGGTCATATCATGAATTATCAGTATGAATTTAAAAAACGAGCCAAGTAGGGAAGAAAATTCTAAAACAGTTTCCTTTTGTTTTGTAATTTTTATTTTCTTAGGAGAAAGATGCAAATAATAAGTATTTCATTTCTTAGAAGTCTCATTTTATTATGAGCTATTTTTCACTCAGTGATCTAGCTAGGCTCACTGTGAGGTACTTGGGTGGGGCATAGATGGAAAGAGAACAAATAAATTTGCTTGAACTGTTCTGAAATTCTGTGCAAGTTTTAAAGTCAATGTCAGCAAAAATCCACATTATATAACTCAGAATAATCCTTACTTAGCAAAAAGAGTATAGGACAGATATACAACAATTCTTATCTAAAAAATTATCACAGTTATTTATTTTGGTGTCCCTCTAGTGCCCCAATTGAACTTGGCTCCAGAGTTACTTATGCCTGGTAAGTACAAGCTGAGATGGGCTATACATCAGCTTCCTTTTCCTGGCCTCTATTGGTACCTCTGAAAAACTAATTAGCACCTGCTCCAGATTAGGACAGATTCAGAATGAAATTCTGGGCCTGTTTATGCATCATTCTAAGTAAAAATCAAACTAGTTCTGCTGCCTACTTTGACCACCTGTAACTCTTTTGCTGTGTCACTTCTCTAAACATAGCCTTCAGAAGTAGTCTGAGGTGCAACAGCAACCAAACAAGCTTTTAGAAAGTCACAGCTCGAATGCCTGTTCATTTGAATGCTAAGTGCCAGTGATGTGCTTCTTTGTACTGGTGCCCACCTGCTAAATCGTTGCTGCCAATTCCATATTCTTGCTATTAACGAGTACAGGTTTTGCCAAGAATATATTGAAATAGCTGAGGTGAGTATACAGTTCAAACACACACGTGACAAACACAGAAATGCTTAATTTGTTCCCCTGACTCCAGCACTGAAGTAAATAATATCTGCATTGCTCCTGTCTGACACCTTCAGTGAAACACTCAACTCTGTCACCTGCTTGGGTTTCTAAAACCATTCCTCTGAGATATTCAACTTATCTGTGTTTACCAAGCTGTTTCCATTAATAATCTCAAGTTAACCTCAGCTAATTTATAATATGTGAAAAGAATAATAGCCACCTTTTTGTAATGCATGCAAAGTGAAAAAAAGGCTTTTTGGCATGTATATTTGAGAGTAAATAGAATAATTACAGAATCAGAGAATCATACAGCATAAGGAAGACCTTGGTTAAATTTTAGTCTTAATTTGCAATTAAAGAATTCAAGACCAAATAAGGTTGTATAACATTATTGAGCTTTATTTAATCCTTATTTAGTCCAAATGGAAGCACTACAATGCCAGATGTTGTGACTTAACAGTCAGAAATTTGTTCATTCAACCTAAATTTTCAAAGTGTTTCTTAATAAAACTGCCTAAAAATTGCAGGGCTAATGTACATAACTAAAATAAAATTATGTACTATCAAATTAAAATGTCAACTTTTCAGATTTTTGGAATTGCACTTATGCAAAATCAGAAGTTTAGCCTTTAGCTGTTGCCTGTGTTCATTTGTTAAAGATGCTGTTATAGGGCCATTGTAATTTATTCATTCTGCTTTAACGATGCCATTTTCTACACTTTTAATTTGACAGCAGTATTCACTTGTCTCTTTGGAGCACCAGACAGCTGCAGCAGAGAGATCCAACTGCATGTTGGCGGGAGCCCACAAACATATGATGCTGTTTGGGGTATAGTTGTACTTTAATTTGGGTTGATGAGAAAACACACCAGAGTTTGCTTGTCAGAAATTTGTTTCATCTTTTTCTGACTATTTATTTGCATCTAAATTTCTATACTTTTTAATTTATAAGTAATAGGTTTTTTTGTTTATTTAACATTTCATGTGTTAAAGAGCCTAGAGTTTTCTCACAGTTATGAACGTCAGGCTATAAGGTTATTTAGTCCAAACAGAAATTTCACAAATAAGAAAACAAAAAATAGGGAGGTTAAGGGATATTCTTAAAATCACACATTTAATTCACTGGAAAAATAATTCTGGAATATCCAGTTTATTCTAATTACCATCAGACAATAGTTTTAAAATGATATTGTCAACCTAATTTCTAGCTAAAATAATGTAAAGTCATTAACTTTTACTTCCTCTTAATGCACTTACCTCACCAAAACACCACAGTGTTCTCATAATAAACTGTGGGAATCTAAAGTCATTCAATAATTGTTTTGCACTCTATTTCATTAACTGTAGGTAGATGTTCTTTCTCATCTAAGAATCTTAGAGTTAGACTATGTCTGAGAGTTCTCCTTGCACTATCTTCCTTGTATTTTATTAAGCTTAGGCATCATTCCACTGTGTGAATTTGCTAACTACTCCTTGAACACTTAGTAGAAGAAAGCTTTGTGATGCAACATTTCTTTAAGTAGACAGCTCTAACAGGTTCAATTATTATTTTATTGAACTGGTATTTAAATTAAGTCTAAATATGAGCAAGATGTGCTAAGAACTAAGACAATAAACAGAGGAGTAATCACAGTTTGTGCTAACAGTAGTTCATTGTCCAGAAGAGGGTAAGAGTAATGTTTGTATATATGCATATAAGCATAATGCAAATTAAAACTGATAAGTTCAGTAAAGCATTTAGAAGAAGTAACAATACCTAACATTTCAGGAGCCATTTCTTTGTGCCAGATGCTAACTATGTAAGAGATAAGTGCTTGGGGTGGGGGGTGTAGAATGACATCCTCTTTATATTACTCATGAGGAAACCAGAGCTCGACAAATGCTATTTGAAAGCCACAGTGAGTTAGTGGTGGATCTGGAATTTAACCAGCTTGTTTCTAACTAACCGTCCACACTGTGTTATTTACCTGGCTTAAAGAAAAAAGAGGACTAGCAAAGTGCCGCAGGTGTGTGATTGTGATACAGTCTTTCCTATAAGTCAGCCAGACAACTGCTTGGCTAGCTGCCTGCTGAGCATCCTAGCACCAAGGAATCTGCTGTGGGTTGGACACACACACACACACAGAGCAATCAGCAGGGAATAACAAACCAGTGTCCCACAGTTTCAGTCTGCAGGTCCAGGCGACAGCACGGTGGACAAGGGCATCATTAGCATCTCACTAGGAAGGATTTCCAGAACCAGGTGGACAGCAGAGCAGATGAAGTCCTCAGTCCAGCAGGGCAGAGACTCCACTGGCCAATGCCAAGAGAGATCATCATGGCGTGGAGCAGCACTCTAGTGTGTAGAGCTCAGCTGTCTCAGCAGTGCTCTGGAATCTGTACCAGTTATACCTTGAAAGTGGTGTACTCTACCCTCCTGGGTCTTTAAGATAAGTAAGTGTCTTGGAACCCCTGATGGCAACTGGGGAATTTGCCCAGGAGCCTATGGGTGAGTGGTATTACTCTGCAGACATGGCTGTTCAGATCATGTGTATAGATATCAGATATCTTAGGTATATCTCCTTGTGAGATATGTCTAACATGACACAAGTAGTTTCCCTCTTGAACCAAAACATCATGCCTGACTGGCAGCTATCTTGGTTGACATGAGCGACTCCATTTTGTTTTATATACTTTATACTATTTTGAGTGGGCCAATGTCATATTGTTGGTCTTGCTCTCCAAAAAGAGTTAAAGGTGGATAAAATATTTCATAATCAGAAAATAAACAGGATCACATCTGACAAAAAGAACCTTAGATCATGAACAACAAAGGTGCTTCAGTTTTAATAAAGACAACTGTGAGGAAGTAAGGAAGAAAATCAGGTGACAGGTCACAGAGAATCTGGAATGCCAGCCTAAGGTTTTTGTTAGTTATGGAGAAAGTGTTGATATTTTTTAGCATAAAAATGACATAATCAGTGCAAACTTTAAGAATATGAATTTTGGAGGAGTTTGAGAAAATGTTGGATGCAGCCAGAGATAGAGAGGCACAATGGTGATAGATAGGTTAGATAGATAGATAGGTTCAATGGTGGCAGGAAAAATGACGGTGATTCTTACCAGGAGCCATTACATTTTCCCCTACATTTCTTATATTCTTGATTATATTTCTATCTTCTGAAGTGACAGAGTACCTGTGTCCTGATATTTTTGCACAACCTAATGTGAAATTATAAGACAAAAATATGTTCATTACTTTAATATGTATAAGACACAAAATACCAGAGTTCTGTAATGCCCTACTTGCTAAATATTCTGTTTTGGAAATCTAGCATATAAATGAATATGTACTGCCAGATCCCTTTAAAATCTACAAGTACAATTTACAGCAATAGCACCTAGACAGCAATAATATATTAGACTTATTAATGGTTCTGGGATTTATATAAATATACTAGAAATATTTTCTGAATGCACAATGCATAGTAACATGTATTTGCATTTTATTAAGTGATTTATAAGAGGATAAATGGAGTGTTTATGGTCTGACAACAGGAGTACAGAAAAACATATTTTGAGGTCCAGTACTATAACAAAAAATTTAGGAATTGATCATACCAATTATTACGGAATTCATAAAGACAAATATAAACATTTATTATCAAATTGTGTTCTGAAACTACTTGTTCTTAAGCAAAAAAAATAAATAACCAGCAAAAATAATACTTATATTTTTACGCCCTAGCTGGTGTAGCTCAGTGGATTGAGTGTGGGCCTTCGAACCACACGATCATGGTTCGATTCCCAGTCAGGGCACATGCCTGGGTTGCAGGCTAGTTCCCAGCAGGGGACTCACAAGAGGCAACCATACATTGATATTTCTCTCCTTCCCTCCCCCTCTAAAAATAAATAAACTAAATATTTAAAAAAATAATACTTATATTTTTACTTTCTTTATCTCTATATATTCATATTTTACATGGAAGCTGGCTACTAACACACTCCCTTTGTTAAACAGTTGCTCCATTTTAAGTAAATTCAAGATAATGTCAAAGTTGTCAAGAACACATACCTTATATGTACAACTGATTTAAACTTGTTCTACAGATACTAATGAATGTATGTCAAAATGCAACTAAAAAATGTCTTATACTCTTGCTTTTTCTAAACTTTGAGGATTCGTCAAATAAATTACACCCTGATGTTTTACAAATCATTTTTGTTAATGTGAATTTAATAAATAGAAAATATTTTAAATAATTCAAGTAAGAAATCCAGGCCGTAAGATAATACAAGGACATTATAAAATTCTATGTATATCCATTCATTTACTGACGGGCACCTAGGTTGCTTCCAACTCTTGGCTATTGTAAATTGTGCTGCTATGAACATTGGGATGCATATGTTCTTTGGGATTAGTGTTTTAGGGTTCTTAGGATACAATCCTAGCAGTGGAATCAGTAAATGAATGGATAAAAAAACTATGGTACATATACACAATAGAATTCTATGCAGCAGAAAGAAAGAAGGAGCTCCTACTTTTTGCAACAGCATGGATGGAACTGGAAAGCATTATGTTGAGTGAAATAAGCCAGGTGCTGAAAGACAAACATCATATGATCTCACCTTTAACAGGAAGCTAAACAACAAAACAAACAAGCAAGCAAAATATAACCAAAGACACTGAAATAGAGAACAGGCTGAGGGGAGAGAAAAGTCCCATTTCTCGAATAAGTAAATGTAGTTAAATCCTATAAGAGGAAACTCAGGAGAGTGAATAAGATATTGGAACACATGATAAATCTGATGCTGAAGGAATGCTGAATAAGAGGTTTAGAGATTAATAATAAGTGAAATTTTATAAATGTTAATTTTGATATGGTAGTAGGTCATCTTATGGAATTGGCAGTAAGCTATTGGAAAGAAACAGAAGAATATGCCCCTACTCACTCATAAGATATTTAACAAATATTTAAGGTTACAGACAACGTGACATAGAGACCAGAGGGGAGAGGGGAGGGAATTTCAGGGGAAATAGGGGAGGGATTTAGAGGAACATATATAAAGGATACATGGACAACAACTGAGAAGGGTGGAAATGGGAGGGAGTGGGGGAGCACGGGGGGTGGCATGGGATGGGAGTAGTAGACAGAAAACTGTACTTGAAAAATAATTAAATAAAAAAAATTGAAAACAAATTATATGTATAACTAGTATATGGAAGATGTTAGTGCCAGCTCTTACTGAGTGGCAATTTCATGGCTTTTTTTATGCTTTTTCTCATTTAGCAAATTTTCTTCATTAAGACATACCTTGGAAAAGGTATATTTTAATAGTTTTTCCATGAGCTACACTAAGTCTTTTTGTTCTTCATACTTTAATGCTATTCATTTCATTTTAGTTTTCTTCATTCATGCTTTTGATTATCGCTTTCATCCCAAATTTTCTGTTTCCACGGGCACACATTTTTTAAAAATAATAATAAGAGCTCTTAATGATCGTAACATATACAGTTTGGGCTGTTTGGCAAAACCCTGCTGATGTACATTAGTGATGATGCTTTATTTAAGAACAAGAAACAAAAACAGTCCATGTTGAAATTGATCAGTGTAAGTTAAACTGTGGTTTTTAGGCTGGGCCCATGATTTAAGCTGTACCTATCCAGCTCAGACCAAAAAAAAAAAAAAAAAATCATTTGAATGTTAAAGCAATTGTTCAGTCTTGAAGAAGAAAGCAGGCAGGAAAATGTCAATAATGGTGATTGGCAAAATCAAAATTGGGAACAGAGAAACTGTTTATCGAGCCGCCAACAAAGAAATCTTGCATGGAGACTACAAGTCTGGAGTCTCTGGAATGAAACTGTAGGAATCTCAGTCCACAATTCTTAGCTCACATATTTGTTTACCATGTGTACCAGCTTCTCACTGGTTATTTTGTTTATCTTTAAGCAATCTGTAAGAAATAAATTCGACCTCCAAACCTCTTTCAACTTTCTATGTTGTGTACTCGTGTTTATACTGCCTGCTATTTATGTTCTGCTGTGATGTTTTTACTTTCTTTTTGGTCACATATCCACACATGATAGCACAGTAGATTTTTTCATTTATTGTGTATCTTCTTCATGGTATTAGTTTCTTGCTCAGGGTGGGTTTCTTGCATTTCATTGAGTATGCTAATAGATTTCTGAGTAATTCTTAAGTCTTTATACATAACTCACAGAGGGCTATGTGATCCTACTGTAAGTCTTCAAGATTATATATTTGTATTATATTCAGTGCTCAGTATATTTTGCTCATTGCTTTGCTTATTAAGAGGTATCTACATTCCATTTGGTTTGAGTTCTTATTCTGTAGAGTTTTGATTAAGTCCCCTTCACAGACAGCTTATACATACATCAAAATGCACAGTTTTCTGCTTGATCTCTGGTGTTTAGTGAGTGTTCTTGAACCCACATTACCCTAATTATATAATACAGTTAAGAGAATGGGCCTCGAAACCAGAGCTTCAGTTCCAGCTCTACTCTCTATGAGCTGTTTTGACTTGGACATGTCACTTTTGATGATTCGATCTTCTCATTTAAAAATGAAACTAGCAATAACATTGAATTGGTTGTTGTGAGGGTTAACTGGGTTAATGTGCATATAGTGCTTAGCATAAGGCTCATGTAGATAGTTTTCCAAAAGTTGGCTACTATTTTTATTTTTCTCTAACCCCACCACTAACCCTTGACTCTCTGCAACTGCAATCAGAGAAGGAATAAAAAGTGTGCAATACCACTGTATTTGAACTCCTCTGACTTTTGCCCCAACACATAGCATAATCATTGTGTATACCAAATCTTTGGAGAAGTGACTTACTCCCAATCTTCTTATTTTTTATTTATTTATTTATTTATTTTTAATATATTTTATTGATTATACCATTACAGTTGTTCTATTCCCCCCTTCAATCTCCTCCACCCGCACACTCCCTCCCCCACCATTCTCCCCCCCTTAGTTTATAACCACCTGTCTCAAGTTCTTTGGATTCTATATTTCCCCTACTATTCTCGCCCTCCCCCCTATCTATTTTCTACCTACCATCTATGCTATTTTCTGTGCCTTCTCCCCGCTTCTCCTCCTCCCACCCCCCTGTTTCTAACCCTCCATGTGTTCTTCATTTCTATGGTTCCACTCCTGATCTAGCTGTCCTCTTGGTTTGCTTTTGTTTTATGTGTGGTTGTTAATAACTGTGAGTTTGCTGTCCTTTCACTGTTAATATTTTTCATCTTCTTTTTCTTATATAAGTCCCTTTAGCATTTCATATAATAAGGGCTTGGTGATGATGAACTCCTTGAACTTGACCTTATCTGAGAAGCACTTTATCTGTCCTTCCATTCTAAATGAAAGTTTTGCTGGATAAAGCAATCTTGCCTGTAGGTCTTTGGATTTCATGACTTGGAATACTTCTTTCCAGCCCCTTCTTGCCTGTAAGGTCTCTTTTGAGAAATCCGCTGACAGTCTGATGGGTACTCCTTTGTAGGTGACTGTCCCTTTATCCCTTGATGCTTCTAGGATTCTCTCCTTCATTTTGGTCTTGGCTAATGTAATTATGATGTGCCTTGGTGTGTTCCTTCTTGGGTCCAACTTCTTTGGCACTCTCTGAGCTTCCTGGATTTCCTGGAAGTCTATTCCCTCTGTGCGCGAATATGCGCCTGCGCACCCCAACTGGTTCCCGTCTGCCTGTGCGCCTGGGTCGGGGGATCTGTCCTGCCCAACCCTGCTCGCTGCTGGCTCCGCCCCTCTTACCGTCCCCGTTGAAGGGTTAGATGTAGTCGGACTTCCGTATAATTCAATTTTCTGTCCTTTGGTTGTGTCTTTGTTTCTCCAAAACTTTGTTGTATTCAAACCTGGTTGTGGGAGAAGGCACAGTGTTTCCACCTATGCCTCCATCTTGGCGGAAGTCCCCAGTCTTCTTATTAAATCCCCCGTCATTCACTGCCCTCTGTCTAATATAGGTGCTTTTTGTGATTTACCATTTCCAGATGTTTATTTAGAGAAATCAGTGGGGTGAGTGATGGTGGTATGAGGACAAAAGACTCTGGGTCACTTAAAGTACAGTAAATACACTGCTGGAATGTTATTTATTTTATATTAATTTCTCCTTTATATTTATTTCCTTTTTTTAGCCAAATACCTGACATGAGGAAGAGGTAGATCTACTTATCATACATAGTATTTTAGGAAACAGAAATGCCATTTTTTGTTACTGTTGTATACTCACCTGTTTGATATTTTTCTTTGATAATTTATTGATTTTTGAAATCCAGGTTCACCATTCTTGTCACTAGTAAAAAATGTTTACTAAATGTTAGTAATAGGTAGAATCTCATACAGTTTCAGGTGAATTATGAGTTTTTAATTTTTTATATGTTTTTATGGACATTTGGAAGGGGCAGTAGCAAGTATTGCTAGGTAGATGCAACTTAAATTTGCTTATAAGGTATAGTCCATTATGCAAATGTTTGAGATTTTGGCTGTTTACTTTTCCCTAAAGATGCAAGAGAAATAGAAAGAAGTACTAATGATTTATAGTGAAAAATATTTAATACTTTTTAGGAAGACAGCAACTGTTAATCTTTTAACCTTTTTGCCTAGCATAGACCATTAATAAGCCCAGTATGAATTCCAGAGAGACCTAGATGAAATTTAGATAGAAGAGATAGATGACGAGATAGATAGATAGATAGATAGATAGATAGAGGATAGATAGATAGATGGATAGATGATAAATAGATAGATTTCCTTTCAGAAGAACCCAAGTTGATGAAATTAGTGACTGAATAAAACAGGTGTTTGACAGGGGGAAGAGGGGATCCTGTGTTTCCAGCTGAACTGTTGGGACCTGCACTGCCATTTAATGGAACAGCAAATCATGAAAAGATCACAGAGGTTTAGGGATTAATAATAAGTGAAGTTTTATAAATGTTAATTTAGATATGGTAGTAGGTCATCTTATGGAATTGGCACTAAGCTATTGGAAAGAAGCAAAAGAATATGCCCCTACTCACTCATAAGATATTTAATAAATATATTTAAGGTTACAGACAATGTGATATATCCTAAACCAAGACCTGAGACAATGAATAAGATAAAATCTACTCTACCTCTCCTGTAAGAGACTTAAAATTTATCATCATGACCTTGGCAAACCCTACAGGTTGTCATTGATGAAAATAATGACGTAGGGTTTTTAAATTGTTTTTTGTTTTCTTTCATGTTCCCTGTGGTTTATTACTAAACCAGCATAAAATATATGAGAAGTCATAAAAGACTATAGAGAATGAAACCATCAATGGCTTATTTTTCCTTATGAAGGTGAGCCCCAAATTCTGACTGTGGATTAAGGGGTGAGAAACTCTCTAGGCAGGGCAGTCTAGACACTCACTGTCCCTTACACCACTTTAAACAAAAAGGACTACATTAACATTCAAGGATCTATCCATTTCTTAGCATGTTAGTGTTTCTACTTGAGGTTTTAACAGAGAGGTTGGGTGGTCCAATCATAGGCAATAGACAACTGCATCTCAGTAGGGTATGGCTTCATATAAAACAGGGCATTACCGAAGACCAAAGTCTAGTATCTGGGTCCCTCCTCCAATTTCAATTGGCTACAGGAATGTCTAAAAGATCTGAAAAGCTGCCCTATCTCTCTACCTAACTGTCTGTCTATCTATCTATCTATCTATCTATCTATCTATCTATCTACCTATCTATCTATCTATCACTCTCTCTATCTATCATCCATCTATCTATCTACCTATCTATTTATCTATTTATCATCTACCTATTTATCCATTATCTAGGAAGTCTTAGCTCTGCTTTAAGGCCTTCTAATTGATTGTCAGACCCACGCAATTTATCCAGGATAATCTTCCTTACTTAAAGTTGATTGATTAGGGATTTATTTATATCTGGGAAGTTTCTTTACAGCAATACCTAGATTAGTGTTTGATTAAATAATTGGGAACTGTAGCCTAGGCAAATTGACATAACAAAAACTCTGTCATAGCTAGTTACCTAAAAATGGCCCATAAGAATTTTGCTCACCTTTCACTGGAAAAAAATCTAACAGCATACCCCCATATTGTTGCAAAAGAGACTCTGAGAATGATAGTCTCTAGATAGGCAGTTGTTTACTCAGCTAAAACTCCACTACAAATTGCATTTAAAACCCTTTAAAAAGTCATATCACTTTGTCTAATTAAGATGCATCCCTTATTTTTTCTTCACTTGCCTCTTCAATTCAATCATCCAGAATTTTTTATCTTCTCTGTATAACCTGACCTCTATTCCTCTTTTTCATTCTCATCCTTCTTTCCCTTTGTTTCAAATAATTTTTTTTCTGGCAACAAAATACTAACCTTTATTGAAAGATTCATAACAAAATCATCTGATCTCTTCACTTAATTCCACTCCACATCCATTTTTCTGTTATTCAGCATTCCTTCAGCATCAGATTTATCATGTGTTCCAATATCTTATTCACTCTCCTGAGTTTCCTCTTATAAAATTTAACTACATTTACTTATTTGAGAAATGGGACTTTTCTCTCTTTTTCTCTTTATCTCTGTTTAACACTAGTAAGATAGAGTAAGTAAAACAAGATTCACTAGTATAATAAGATATTGAAGATTTGCTACAACAAACATTCAATGTTTTCAAGAAAAAAACTGTTTTGTATATACTTCATAGCAAAGCTAATTAAAGATTTAAAACTGCCCCTTAGGATAATAAATCTGCTAAATCCATAGTGATAATTTGCAGGAGAAAGTAAAAAGTTACAATCAGAACATCAGGATTTGTTTGTACTTTTCTCTGAGAGATCTGGCCCTTTGGGAGGAGAATAAAGTTCACTGTTGGTGGGACTACAGACTGGTACAACCACTATGGAAAACAGTATGGAATTTTCTAAGAAAACTAAAAATGAACCTGCCTTTTGACCCAGCAATTCCACTACTAGGAGTATATCCTAAGAACCCTGAAGCACCAATCCAAAAGAACCTATGTATCCCGATGTTCATAGCAGCACAATTTATGATAGCCAAGAGTTGGAAGCAACCTAGATGCCCATCGGTAAATGACTGGATTAAAAAACTATGGTACATATACACAATGGAATTCTATGCTGCAGAAAGGAAGAAGGAACTCCTACCCTTTGCAACATCATGGATGGAACTGGAAAGCATTATGCTGAGGGAAATAAGCCAGGTGGTGAAAGACAAATACCATATGATCTCACTTTTAAGAGGAATCTAAACAACAAAACAAACAAGCTAGCAAAATATGACCAATGACACTCAAATACAGAATAAACTGATAGGGTCCAGAGGGGAGAGGGGAGAGAATCACGGGGGAAAACGGGATGGACTCACATGAACAAATATAAAGGACATATGGACAATAACTAAGGTGGGGGGTGGAAATGGGAGGGAGGTGGGGAGCACTGGGGGGTGCAGGGGTGGGAATATAAGACAGAAAACTGTACTTGAACAAGAATTAAATAAAAAATACATAAAAATAAAAAAATAAAAATAAAAAATACTGAGGGCATAATGGTGGAGGTGGGGAGCTGAAAGGCAAAAGGAAGAGAGAACAGATTGTGAATGTAATCGATTCTGCAAAAGACTATCTGAGATTTAATTCTCAGAATAATAATGGAAAAATAATAAAAAGTTTTTTGCAATACATTCAGACTTTTTCCTCTTTAATGGTTGCCAACTTGTAGGTTTTTGTTTTAAATTTTGCATTAGTGCTTACTAAAATTTGATGAGATACCAAGTAGATTATATAAGGATACTTCATCTTCTCTGATGAATTATAATCTTCATAAGAATAAGAACTTTTTTTTATTTTAGCACTTAGCACTGCTATACACACTACTTCACTAAATATTTAATAACTGAATTACTCAACAAATGGACAGGCCCTGGCTGGGTGCCTCAGCCCTGAGGGCTGGCCTGTAAACCAAAGGTTTGCCAGTTTGATTCCCAGTCAGGGCAGATGCCTGGGGTGCAGGCCAGGTCCCCATTTGGGGATGCTTGAGAGGCAGCCACATATTGATGTTTCTCTTCCTCTCTTCTTCCCTCCCTCCCTGTCTCTAAAAATAAATAAATAATATCTTTGAATTAAAAAAAAGAAATAGACAAAGTTGTGAATCAGAATTCCACAATGAACCTTGGGCTTATAGTCATCACTCTGATTACCTGACTTAGTTAAACAAGACATTTCTTTCCTCCTTGTGACTCCTCTGGGCACCATCACAGGATTCTCCATCAAGGGTAAAGCATCAGAAGCACATTTTGACACTTATCTCACATTTTCACTTCCAACTTCAAGGAGAAAAGAATTGTACGCCCTCTCCACATGAAAACAAAGTATTGAAACAAATCAAGGCCAATTTTCTGATATCTTTACTAGGTTGTCCTTAAATAAGAGGTTCTCATCTTATTATGCAAAGTCCAATAATCATGAAGTTGTATCTTCATAGTACAATGAAAAGTAATACATATTTCTGAATTTGTTGTATTCTGTTTTCTCATCGAGCTGGCCTTGTTTGGTGTTTTAACTACTTTCTATCTTTTCAATTGTAGACACAGTGAATTTTTGCCATTTCTGTTTCTTCTTTGTAGTAAGTACTCACTTTCTAGGGTCTGATTTCTAGTTTCTCTTCCATTAATAAATGAATTTTAGTTTAAAGGAAAGAGATAGAGAGGTCTTGCCCATATTTCTAGGAATTATTCCTACTTTCCAGAAAAGAAGCAGAATGCCTGTCTGACGATGTGAGGTATCAGCTGGTGTTCTGCAGGCATTATTTCATATGTTTCATACTAGGGTATAATTTTGAATGTCTTTGGAAAATTTACAGTAGAAGGCTAAATGAGTGTATTAGGAAACCAATTTTCCATCCCTAATACCTACCAGCAAGGTAAGTATAGAAGGTCTTTGGTACAGTTTACAAACTGTTAGACAATCTTCATAAATGTTTACTGTCCTCTTACATATCATATCACTCATTTAAGAGCCCAGCAACACCCTGTCCTCTCAGACTTTCACAGAGGGCCCTGCATAACCCTGAGGTTATGTTTATTCTTATGGGCATGAGTCAATTCTTTAATTCCATTGGTAATACAGGGGCCATACATTTCTATCAGAGCGTCAACTGCAAAGCTGTATCACACTACCATTTTTCATTTGTATACCTATCCTTTCTTTTCTTTCTCTCTTCTTACCTTCCCCTTGCTTTTTAAAATCCTTCTCATTCTCTCCCTGTCCTGTGAATATTTATGCATTCACAGTGAACCCATGGGAACTGCTGAGCCCTATAGCTGTCTGTTAGGGATAAAGCAGGTGTGCACCTAAATTTAGCCCAAATGCTGACTGTATTTCCCAATTCTCAGGCAACTAGTTAATTTTGCATCCCATAAACACTATATTACATAGTTGATTATTTGTTTTCCTTTTCATCAAGGCAACTACTAGTCCATAAAGTGGTTACCTCTGTCCTCCCAGCCCACTTCAGTGAGGTTACTTCAGCATCATGTGTGAGCTGGCAACACTTCAAGAGACCAGGGATGTGATGGTGCATTGCTGGGGGATTATAGAGCCATGTCCACTGAGACCAAAGAATTCTTCAGAAACATTGGATGGAGAAAATTAGACATGGACTAAGAACCCAGAGGACTGTGTTCTTTCAGGGCCATGAAATTACTTAGAAACTTAATTATAAGAATGAATGAGATGATTCTAAAGCAGGAGGTCAATGTTGCCTCTGACTTTTATTCTTATTAATATGGACAAATTCCTTTTATGTCAAATGAAATGTACTAAGCATCTACATTAAGTTTCTTGCCATATATTTACTAATTAAAAGATTTTTCTAACCTTTAAATGATGAATTACCTGTAAATGTCTCCATAATATTTACATACCTGGTATAATTTTTTTTCTAGAGAAAAAAGCAGCCAGCATAGCAGGATTTATTAAAAAGAGAAATTGTGCTCTTCAATAAAGTACTGGGATTTTGTTCCTCTGGCATATTCTAAACATATATTTTTGAAAACATTCAATTAATAATATGCTGAGATGTATCTGTGCCAAACCGACTAACCACAGGATGAAAATATACATTCTTTCAGTTTCCTTCATTTTTAATGCTTAATCTCAAAATATAAATTTTCCCCTACAGAGAACATCAAAAGACAAATTCCCTTAGTGACATTTTACAATTAATTTTAATATCCGTGAACTAAGCACATAAATTTTTTCAGTCATAGCATATGCAAATACGTTTCTGCATATCTTTGAAGTAGCTGTTATTAAATGCAGATTTCATCTCTGCTTGGGGCTGGGTGTTAAAATAGCTTTTGCAACATAAGGAATGATGCTGGATGTTACTTCTAGATGGTTTGTCTTATTCAAGAAATTTCCTTAGAAAAGAAGCACAGTAGCGCTGTAACTCAAATTCTGTAACATACTCATGGAATGTGACTCTAGGTGTCAATAAATATTTTAAAATAATTAAAGTCAATATTCTCAATGTAGAGATGAAGATCATAACGGAGAGGAAACCCTGGACAAAATCTATCTCAAATAAAAATTTCTACTCAGAAAATTTGAATAGATATGTGATAAAATGAGTTATCTCAAGTGATGAAGAGCTTGCAATATATTTTGCATCTGTGCTCATATTTGGTAATATCCCCCTGTATTAGTCAGAATTCTCCAAAGGAACAAAACAAGTAGAATATATATATATATATCATATATATAAGATATATATAAGATATATAGATATATATATATAAGAATTCTATAATATGTAAATATATAATGTATACAATAAGAATATATATTACATTACATGCACATATAATTTATATTTATTTATGAGGTATATTTTAATAATTATACAATATGTATCCTTATTATATTTTTCTGTGTAATATATATATTGGCTTACACAAATATAGAAGCTGGCCAGTTCAATTTCCAGAGTGAGGTGGCGGCTGTAGGTCTGGGAGAACTCCTCTAGTTGGAAGGCAGGAAGAGCCGATGTTTTAGATAAAATCTAAGATATTTTGTTCAATTTACACTTTTAACTGATTGAATGAGGCCCAGCCACATTATTTAAAAGTAATCTGCTTTACCCTACCAATGAAAACATTAATATTATTCAAAGAATATAAAAACCCTTGCAGAAATGCTTGGAATAATTTGACCAACAAATTACTCCACAGATCAATGGAATGGGCATGAAAAAAACTATCGCCGCCCCCCTCATTTAAGATTAGAGTTCTTGTGTGTATATAACAAGTTGAAAGTTGAATGAATTTTGATATCAAAATATATACTAGAATAGAAAAAGAAATAGTCATATATTTAAGCCAGATACATTCTATAAAGTAAATTTAAAATAAAATGCTTCTCTAACTAACCTTGGGAGAAATTATCACGAATTTTAAATTTAAAATTTCATTCCATGCTTAATGCACAGTGGAAATGACAAGTTTGATATTGGGATAGAATAGTGTTCTTCAAATGAGAAATGACTGGCATTAACTATTACTAGATGGTTTTAGGAAATCAGAAAATCAAAACCTGGGGATATCATTAGCCACATGAGGTACACGTGCTGGGTTAGATTAGCTCTGTTCTAGGGAAAGGCCTTCAGGAGGAGAAGAGAACTGTTATCGACCATCTTTGATGACAAATCATAGATTAGCAGAGAAAGAAAATATTCCTGAATTTTGAAAAAGAATTAAGCATGAGAGATTTCCCAAACCCTAGACTGTATTATTAAATAAATGAATGTTAGAAGTTGTTAAGTAGTAATTGAATTTCCCCCATTTTCTACAAAAATTAATAACTTGGTATATCAAGATAAATACATGGATAAATAAATTTCTATTAATGATATGGCAATAGTGTGTTACACAAATTGAAATTAGGCTAAACAAGCTTCTGGACAATTTATTTTCAAATAAGGGCACTATTTGGTGAAATTACAAAGTTTTCTCATATCTGTCTTGTTTAGTATTTTTAATGAATAAGATATGAAGGGAATATCTAGTATAAGGTGGTTTCTAAAAGGATGGAAAATTTAGTTAATAAGGCATGATTAAAAAAAAAAATAATGCCCAAAGATAACCCCACTGCTGAAAAGGCTATGACCAAGGAGGCATTTCAGGGTGAACAAACTTCCCCAACTCCTAGGTTTACAGCTTCCCATGTTGAGGTTGCGGACTGGTCTGAAGATCCCCAGGCATCCTCTGTGCCCATCAACAGTTGCTTACTGAGGACTGGCACACAAAACCCCCCACTGACGAAGGGTCTGCAGTGTTCACTGCGCAGGCCACTGACTGGGTGGGAACCACCGCGAAGTGGTCTTAACTGTTCTACAAATTCTGAAACAAGATGGGAATAAGGATGATGGCAAATAAAGTTTCTTAAAAAAAATAATAAACAAGGATTTCAAAACAACAGCTGAACTTTTCTTGTTATAGAGAAAAACTAGGGAGATTTCACAGGTAAAATTGTGTTCTTATAATTTGTTTTTTAGAAAACAGTATTTCTACCACAGCTTAAGGATGGAATTGAATGAAAAAGAATCTAATAAGAGACTTCCAGTTCTGGGGGCATGACAGACTGCAAACCCTGAAAAGTATTTTCACTAAAAAACAACTGAAATAATGGTTAAGTATTTTAAAACATATACAGTATTTAATTCAAAGATTATAAAGCAAGAGATTGATTTCCTTCGAAGGCAGGCCCATTAAAAAAGTTTTATTGAGAGCTAACTGATATTTAGTGAACTGAACCTATTTAAAGTGTGTGATTTGATAAAATTTCATGAAATGTATTAAACTCATCACACTCGTTGATGAATCCATCTGTCTCCCCCAAAGTGTCCCTGTGACGTGTTTGTAGTGTCTCCCTTACACCCCCTCCCACGCCCGCCTTCTCAAGCAGCCACTCACATGCTTTCTGCCGTTTGAGGTTATTTTGTATTTCTTAGAAATTTATATTTATTAAGGTATATATGTAAAATGTACTCTGTTACCAGAAATCTTTCAATTAGAATACTTATTTTAAAATTCATCTATAACAAACTATCAGAAGTTCATTCTGTTTTGTTGCTAAATATTATTTTATTTGAGGGATACCCTAGTGTTTATTCATCCATTTACCAGTTGCTGTACATTTAGATTGCTTCCAGTTTTGGATTACAAATAAAACATCTTTTCATTTGTGTATCTGCCGTTCATCCATCTCCTTTGATGAAGCACATGTAGCAGCGGCTCTCAGTGAGGTGTCAAGTCAAAATTTTATTGCTTTTTATTGGATTGTTTGTTTCCTTATCAATGAATTTCCATTGTTTTTATGATGTATATATATATATATATATACACACTAATTATAGGAAATATGAGGAAAAGGAATCAAAACTTAAAGATACATTAAGATTAAATGGTTTTTTAAAATATTTTTATTTATTTATTTTTAGAGAGAGGGGAGGGAGGGGGAGGGAGAGAAATATCGATGTGCCAGAGAAACATGCATCACCTGCCTCCTGCATGGCCCCTAAAAGGGATGCGGCTCACAACCCAGGCGTGTGCCCCAACTGGGAATCAAACCTGTGACCTCTCCACTTGTCATACAATGCCCATCCAGGGCACTGTCACACAGGTAACAACTCTGCCACACAGGTCAGGGTGAGATAAAAGTTTAGATTGATTTTTGACTCATTACATATAATAATGTCTTGATTTTAAGTGTCCTATTAATTTTTATTTGACATTGGGTATTATATTTTATTTCTGTATTGTAAAATATTATAATATTATAAAATATAAAAATATTCTTGAGATTTTTTCTTCAATACAATTAAGTTACTTGGAAATCATTTGATTATTTCAAGTATTTTTTTATTTCTAAATGACTGTTCAGTCTAAGGATATTTATTTCCTACTACTGATTTAAGATTCTTCTCCTTACACTATGTTCCATGAATTATAACTTCTTCTAGTCTGTCTGATGGGAGAAGGTACAATTTCTGCCACAGAGATGTTTACCTCTAAACTTTTGAAGAGCATCTATTCCCAACATCAGATGTTCTTCTCTCACAGATGCACTGTTCAATATTTGACTGAATACTGAAGGGGAAACTGCAGATGCCTGTAGTTATAGGTTTGTGCATCTCTCTCTTCTCCAGTATTCTCTCCTGTGAAATCTAGATTCCTTGGTCTTCAGGGGAAGACCTGAAAATCAGGGATCCCTGAAAATCAGGGATTTTCAGCTCCATCTCCTCAAAGAATTTTTCAAGTTCTGCTTTGGTTCTTCCTCTCTACCTTAATACCTTGAAACTTTCTTAAGGAAACAAGATATCAGAACAATCACAGAGATCATTTTTTTTCTAATGTTCATCAATGGATGAAAGATTATTATCCCTTCATTACTTGATATTTAGTTCCTTAAAACTGTTGTTTTATGTATTTGTTCATTGTTTGGTTGTTTCATGTGGGAAAATATAGTATGGTTATTCCACATTGACTAGAAGCAAAATTTGATGCAGAATGTTTATATATTCATTTTCTGCTTTTATTTATTATTGAATTTATAAGGGTGACACTGGTTAGAAAATTATATAGGTTTCAAGTGCACAGTTTCACAACACATCATCTGTACACTGTATTGAAGGTTCGCCAGCCCAAGTCACCTCCCATCATGAGAATTTTTCAATGGATTAGTGGATAAGACAAAGGAAGAAGACCAGAGCCTATGCAAGGTGGAAAGGCAGAAAGGAGAATAAAACTGAGGCTGCCTAAATGTACTAGGAAGGGTAAATAAGAAAAAATATTTCCGTAAAGTGAGATGGTGTGGAAATCTGCTTCTTTGAGTATTGTCTCTTAGAATGAGATAGTTAGAATGGAATTATGTTTTCTTTAACCAAAATTTATGGTTCAAAAAATTAAAACTAAAAATTTCATCTAAAATTATTAATCAGTGTTAGTGATTTCATATTCTTTAAAGAAATATAAGCAAATTTTCTTAGGAGAAACATATGTTTCAGCACATGATATCTGAGAAGCCAATACCAATACTAGATTAGATGGACAATATATGTCCATAAAATATAAGAAGTGGTTAGGAGGTGATTTCAAATTGTAATGCAGGCATGACCCTTGTGAAAAGAGATAACAAGAAGGAGATATTGGATAGAAACCCTGAAGCATAATCAGACAGCTGGTTTGTTTCTGGTTGGTGTCCTAGATAAACAGGGCCATGTCAGGTGTGTAGCATTAGTCTCTGAGGCTGGAAGATTGGACGTTGTGAGCCCACAGTAACTTCTTACTGGTACATAGACTGTCACATAGATGTAGAGAAATGAATAGAGGAGTCAGAAATAGACATATATATATATGTATATATATACACAGTGTATATATATATACAATATGTAGCAAGGCAGTGTTTGTGATCAGTAGTAAAAAAGAAGGTATTAAAATAAATGCAATAACACTTCCCTTAAAAAGGTATTTTCCAAGTAAAACAAAACAAAACAAAAAGAAAAATTGTAACATAATACAAGTACTTATAATTCCAGATAAATAATGAACTAAAATGTGAAATCCAAATGTTTAAAATCTTCACAACAATGTAGGGAATCTATGATTCTGAGGAAAGAAAATATATTTGTTTTGTTTTGTAAGTAAGATAGACAGACTATCACAAATAAATGATAAATTACATTACAAAAAATACCACAAAATTATGTTATCCAAAGACACTTTAAAGAAAGTGAAAAGATAAGTGTCCAACCAGGATAAGATGTTTTGTCACATGTAACAAAAAAGTATTAGCATAGAAAATACAAACAAAATATTTGCAAATCAGTGTGATTAAAATTCACTCAGTACCCACAGTCAACATCTTACTCAATGGGAAAAAACTACAAGTATTTCCCTTAAGATTGGGAACAAGACGGGGATGTCCACTTCCGCCTCTCTTATTCAACATAGTACTGGAACTTCTAGCCACAGCAATCAGAGGAAAAAAATGAAAGACACTCAAATTGGGAAGGAAGAATTAAAACTGCCATTACTTGCAGATGGCATGATACTGTACATAGACAGCCCTAAAAATTCCACAATAAAACTATTAGAACTAATAAATAAATTCAGTAAAGTAGCAGCATGCAATATAAATATCTAGAAATCAGTTGCATTTTATAAATCAATAATGAATTATTAAAAAGAGAAACTGAGCAAACAATCCCATTAACAATTGCTTAAAAAGAATACAGTATGTAGGAATTAATTGAACCAAGAATAAAAAGACTTATACTTGGAAAATTATAAGACAATGAAGACAGTGAAGAAGATACAATGGTGTTTCACAGAACTAGAACAAATATTCCAAAAAATTATATGGGACCACAAAAGACCCTAAATAGCCATGCAATCTTGAGAAAGAATAATGAAGTTGGAGAAAACACACTATCTAATATTAAACTATACTCTAAAGCCACAGTAATCAAAACAACATGGTACTGGCATAAAAACAGATATATAGATCAATAAAACAGAATGGAGAGAGAGAAATAAATCCATGCCTTTATAACCAATTAATATTTGATAAGGAGTCAGAAATGCAATGGGGTAAAAACAGTTTATTCAATAAATAGTGTTGGAAAAATTGAACAAGTATAAATCCAAAATAGATTAAAAACTTAATAAATGTTAGACTTGAAACCATAATAATGCTAGGAGAAAACATAGCAGTAAAATCTCAGACATTTCTTGTAGCAATATTTTTTTCTGATAGAGCTCCTTGGCAAGTAAAAGGAACACTAAACAAATGGTACTATGTCAAACTAAAATGTTTCTGCACAGTAAAGGAAACCATTAACAAAATGAAAAGAAACCCCACTGAATGGGAGACTGTATTCACTGATCTATCTGATAAGGAGTTAATATTCAAAAGTTATAAAGAGCTTATAGCCCTGGCTAGTGTTGCTCAGTGAATTGAGTGCTGGCCTGCAAACTGAAAGGCTACAGGTTTGATTCCCAGTCAAGGCACATACCTAGGTTGCAAGTGAGTTCCCCAGTTGGAGGTGTGCGGGAGGCAACTAACTGGTGTATATCTCAAACTTCCATGTTTCTCGGCCTCTCCTTCTCCCTTACGTTCCCTCTCTCTAGAAAAGAAATGAATATGAGAGCCACTCTGACCAGTATAAAGTGGTATCTCATTGTGGCTTTAATTTGCATTTCTCTGGTGGCTAGTGATGCTGAGCATCCTTTCATATGTCTCAGGGCTCTCTGTATGTCTTACTTGGAGAAGTGTCTGTTCAGGTCATTTGTCTATTTTTTAACTGGATTGTTTGTCTTCCTGGTGTGGAGTTGTGTAAATTGAGTTCTTTATATATTTTGGAGATCAAGGTATTGTTGGCAAATATATTTTCCCATATGGTTGGTTCTCTTTTCATTTTGCTGATGTTTTCTTAAGCCATCCAGAAACCTTTTAATTTAATCAACAAAGAAAAAGTATTGATTAAATTAACACTTAGGGAAAAAAGGGAACCCTGGTATACTGTTGGTACAAATGCAGAATGGTGCAGCCCTGTTAAAAAACAATATGGAATTTCCTTAGAAAACTAAAAATGGAACTTTCTTTTGATTCAGCAATTCCACTGCTGGGATTATACCCTAAGAATACTGAAACACCAATTCAAAAGAACCTATGCATCCCAATGTTCATAGCAGGGCAATTTACTATAGCCAAGTGCTGAAACCACCCTAAGGCCCCATCAATAAATGAATGGATCAAAAAACTATGGTACATTTACACAATGGAATACTATGCAGCAGAAAGAATGAAGAAACTCCCACCCTTCACAACAGCATGGATGGAACTGCAGAGCATTATGCTAAGTGAAATAAACCAGGCGGTGAAAGATATATACCACATGATCTCACCTATAATTAGAACCTGAACAGCAAAACAAACAAGGAACCAAAATATAGTCAGAGACATGGAAATAAAGAACAAACTGACAGTAACCAGAGGGGAGGAGAGAGGAGCATAATGGGCAAAGAAGGGGAAGTGTTGTAAGAAACATGTACAAAGGACCCATGGACCAAGACAGTGGTGGGGAGAGGATTAAATGTGGGAGGTAAGAGAGAATAGTTGGGGGGGGAAATGGGGACAACTGCAACTGGACAATAAAAAAGAGGAAAACAAAAAATAAAACACAAAAAACAAAACAGAAAAGATATAAAAACAAATAAATAAAATCTTTAAAAAGAAACAACTTATAAAACTCAACACCAAAAAAAAAAACAATCTACAAAAAAAAAAGAAAGAAAGAAAGAGGACCTGAATACACTTTTCCAAAGAGGACATGCAAATGTCCGATAGACATATGAAAACACGATCAAAATTAACCATCAGAGGAAAGCAAATTAAAACCACAATGAGATACCATCTCACATCTGTCAGAATGGCTTTCATCAATAAATCAACCAACAGGTGCTGGCCAGGATGTGGAGAAAGAGGAACCCTTTTGCACTATTGGTGGGAATGCAGACTGGTGCAGCCACTGTGGAAAGCAGTATGGAGATACCTCAAAAATTAAAAAAGGAACTGCCTTATGACCTAGCAATTCTATTTCTGGAGATTTATCCAAAGAAACCCAAAACAGTAATATGAAAGAATATATGCACCCCTATATTCATTGCAGCATTATTTACAGTTGCCAAGTGAGTAGATTAAAAAAACAGCTGTGGTACATATACACTATGGAATGTCACTAGGTCATAAAAAGAAGAAAATCTTATATTGCAACAGCATAGATGGACCTGGAGAGCATGGTGGTCAGTGAAATAAGCCAGTCCCACGGAGAGACAAGTGCCACAGGATTTCATTCATATGTGAAACCTGATGAACAAAGTGAACTAGCATATGAAACAGAGACAGTCTCCTAGACAGAGTGAAAGTGATAGCACAATGGTGCAAAACATAGACATTTACTGAATCTGGACAAAAGTTCATAGGAGACTCTTGAACTATTCTTACAAGTTTTCTGTAAGTATGAATTTATATTAAAATTTAAAAGTTACTTAAAATTATATTCTGGTATTAATATAGCTTTTAATAAGAAGAGTTCAAAGAAAGAATGGCTCTCTCTAAAGAATATATCTGAAAGAAGGCTGAACAATAAAGATGGTTTTCTACCATGTTATAACAAAATTACATTTCCTTGTCCCAATACCACAATGTATGTGAAAAAATAATGTCACTTGTTTTTTCCACACATTTACAGAATTCCAGCATTCCACAGAAGGTACTTTAAAAATAATTATTTCAGAGGTGTCCTAATATGTCAGGAAAGGATTTAATATTGTGTATCCCATGGATAAGTTCTACTTTAGAACTGCAGTTTTTGTCAAAAAGAATTTATCAGTAGGAATACAGTGCAGAGAAGTATATAAACCTAGCTTAGGTACTTCTCAATGGTATCATCTTCACTAACATTATTTCCCTTCATCAGTAATATAGGCTAATAATATTTACTCACATGAAGATTGAATGATAAAAATCTTTGAGTCATAGACAGGATGTATCACAGAGTAGGCTTCCAATCAAGTTTTATTAGCAATGTAGGAATCAAAATCCATTTTTTCTTATTTACACCAATAAATTTTATGGATAGTGTTATTCTGCACAGAATAATGTTAGAAAGGAAACAGATACCTTCAAATAAGAGCTTTAATCAAATGCAAAATTTCAGGTCACTCCCTAAGTTTTGAAGCGGCCATTTTATGAAGTCATTTTTACTCTTCATTGGCAAAATTAATGGCTGATTAACTGCCTCTTATAAAGCAGGGTGAATGTATCCTCTTTTAGATCTAAATGGAATTTCAAGTACTAATTGCATATTAAGCCCAAATAAAAAATACTCATATACATTTGTAGTGGGAAGAATTCTAAGATAGCCCAAGTTTCCCATGCCTAGTATATGTACTTTGTATAATTTCCACCCTGGGAGTGCTGGCTAAATTTGGGAATATGATGAAATGTTAATGTAATAATTATACTACTAATCAGACAATTTTGAGTTAATCAAAAGGATATTACCTGGTTGGGCTTGATGTAACCAGGTGAATCCGTCCTGAAGTCAGATGATTGGTGCGAACCATGTGACATGGACCTACAATCCGACAGCCAGCAAAAGAACAGGGGCATTTATTTGGCCTAACCCTCCAGACAAATGAATTTTGCCAGCAACCAGGTAGCTAGTAATAGGATCCAAGTCTCAGAAAAGAAAAAACGAGTCACCAACTTGATTTCAGCCTTGTGAGATCCTATCAACCATGTCTAGACACAAGATGACAGAAACTGGGATAACAAATTTGTGTTTTGTCATTAATTTTGTGATAATTTGTTATACAAGATAAAATCAATGCAATAATAAATCAAAATAAGAAAGATGCCTGATGCTGGTGATCTGGAAGGGTAAGGAGCTGGGACATTATTTGCACAGCGAAAGAACCTGGACTTCCAATTTCGCAAGTGCTAAGTTTTACATGTTGTTTTTCTTTTTAAATGGTGTTAATGTGAAGTACAGTATGTCCACACAATTGGTATATCTTTTATTTATTTTATTTTTTAATCTTCACCCAAAGATATGTTCATTGATTTGAGAGAGAGAAGAAGAGTGAGATGTGAAAGAAAAATATTAATAAGTAACCTCCCATAACACCCTGACCAGGTATCAAACCTACAACCTAGGTGTGTGCCCAGACCGGGAATCGTATCTTCTTAATGATGGAATGACACTCCAACCAGCTGGGCTACCTGGTCAGGTAAGAATAAGTCTTTTAGAAAGTTTGCCCTGGCTGGTGTAGCTCAGTGGACTGAGTGCGGGCCTGCGAACCACATGATTGCGGTTCGATTCCCAGTCAGGGCACATGCCTGGGTTGCGGGCCAGTTCCCAGCAGGGGACACATGAGAGGCAACCACACATTGATGTTTCTCTCCCTTTCCTCTTCCCTTCCCCTTTAAAGATAAATAAATTTAAAAAAAATTTTAAAAAAATAGAAAGTTTTGAGAGATTTCTGTTTCTATCACCCTTTCATTTCTATGCAACCTCTGCACCCCCTCAACTCTACCCACAAAACAAATCCTAAAGACAATGAAAGAGCATACAAGCATCTTAAACTAGAAAGAAAAAGATGGTAGCTTTCAAGTAAAAGTAAGATGACTAACATGAGTGGTATTTTTCTATCACTCTATATCTTAAGAGCTTAAAATATGTCCTGAAATTTAGATTTTCAAGTTCAATGTTCTAATAAATAAAAAATGTATTTCCTAATGCTTCCTCCCCTGCAAACCTTTTATCTTTGTCTCTCACAAACACTAATGACTTCTTCCTGCGAGGAAGATACTGAACACTTCAAAGGACCTGTGCTGTACATAGCACAGTAGGAGGTACATGTAATCCAGCTAATTGAAAGACACAGTTTGTCTTTTATGTTAGTGGAAAACAAATAATTTTAACATACCCCATAATAATGGCAATGGGATTTTTATGATTATTATTAAAAGCATGACACTCTCAATTACCTTTCTTTACAAATGTCGTGTTTAATTCTTAATTTTTTCTGTGTTAGTTCTTTGGTTAAGACATGAAACAAATCTGCTTTATATTACTCTCCTCAGACATCATATTTATCAATAATTCATTTTCTGGTTAAGAATATCACTATTGAACTGTTCATATAATCTTCATAGGAAATGAATATGGTTATATTAGGCTAAAACAAGGTGTTTGAACTTACTTATTTAGGAAAACACCCAGATTATCCTTGCCCCATTAAATGACAGTATTGTTGACTGTTTACATTAAAATAAATATCTGCCAGTAACCGGAGACACAAAATATTAGCAATTCACCCATAAGGACGTTTGTACCAGTTTAAACTCTCTTCAGGGCTGTGGGAACATGAGTGTGCCCCTCTCCTCAAATTATAATAAATCCTCTCATTCTTATGTTAAATAAGTTACCAGTTTGATAAGTCTTAAATCTTTAAAAAATTTAATGTTGTATTTATTTTATTACTAGTAAGAATTAGCTAATTTTCATATTATATATTAGTTGTTTATTGTTTATTCTACCCTGAACAGAGTAGGGTAGAATGTCTCTTCACTCTGGTAGAACAGAGCATTCATGTCTCCCCCCACTTATAAAACACTTGCTTTTAAGTCCTTGTAGCTTCAGAAAAAATTCTCCATGGGTTGCTCAAACAGATGCCTCTTAGTTTCTCCAAAAGGATATTTTATAGAGAAAATTATTTGGCTTTCTCAGTAGTATTTATATATATGTATCTGAAATAAAACTGTTTTTTAGTTTTTTAATTATTAAATAAAAAACTGTTCATTGTGGCAATTACCAATAGACACGCAGTATACTTTAAACGTGTGTGATCTTATTAACCAATGTTACCCTAATAAATTTAATTATGTGTGTGCGTGTGTGTGTGTGTGTATTCACTCACTGGATAGTACTTAAAAGATAACCTATATATTTACATTTAGTAGAAAGAATTGCTATATAATTTTTGCGATGCTAGAACTCAGTATCATAACATTTTCCATATTTTATCTCTACTGGTAAATATTAGTCTTATTTAGTTATTTTCTTTAAATTTTAATGTTTACTAATATATGACAGTAATTGCTATATTTTATATTCAAGAAATTTACTATCTTTATATTATTATTTCTATCACAGTCTTATTCTATGTTTCTTTTCTCCAATTCAGGCAGGCATATAGTTAAATAATGAAACAAATAGACATATTTAAAAAACTATTTTACTTTTTTTACTAAATTTATTACATCTAGATAATTCTAATCTATTTATATTCCAATGACTATGCTTGTTTCTACTTAAGATTTTATTTATTTATTTTTAGACAGAAGGGAAGGGAGGGAGAAAGAGAGGCAGAGAAATATTAATGTGTGGTTGCCTTTTGTGTGCCCCAAACTAGGAACCTGGCCCACAACCCAAGCACGTGCCCTGACTGGGAATCAAAGTGGTGAACCTTTAGTTTGCAGGCTGGCGCCTGATCCACTGAGCCATACCAGCCAGAGCTCAATGACTATGCTTATTAAGACATTAAAAATAGGATACAATCCCAGCAGTGGAATTGCTGGGTCAAAAGGCAAGTCCAATTTTAGTTTTCTTAGAAAATTCCATACTGTTTTCCATAATGGTTGTACCAGTCTGCAATCCCACCAACAGTGGACTAGAGTCCCCTTTTCCCCACACCCTCTCCAACATTTGTTGTTTATTGCTTTGTTTATGATAGCCATTCTCACCAGTGTAAAGTAGTATCTCATTGTGGTTTTAATTTGCATCTCTCTGATAGCAAGCGATATTGAGCATCTTTTCATGTGTCTCTGGATCCTCTGTATGTCCTTCTTGGAGAAGTGTCTGTTCAAGTCCTTTTTCCATTTTTTAATTGGGTTAGTTGTCTTCTTAGAGTGAAGTCGTGTGAGTTCTTTTTATATTTTGGATGTTAAACCTTTGTCTGAGGTATCATTGGCAAATATGTTTTCCCATACAGATGGTTGTCTTTTTATTTTACTGCTGTTTTCTTTAGCCACGCAGAAGCTTTTTATTTTGATGAGATCCCATTTGTTTTTCCTTTCCTTTATGTCCCTTGGTCTAGGGGACATATCAGTAAAAATATTACTGTGTGGAATATCTGAGATTTTCCTGCCAATATTATCTTCTAGGACTTTAATGGTGTCACGGCTTATAAACACCAATCCCAAAGAACATATGCACCCCAATGTTCATAGCAGCACAATTTACAATAGCGAAGAGTTGGAAGCAAACTAGGTGGCCAACGGTAAATGAATGGATCAAAAAACTATGGTACATTTACACAATGGAATTCTATGCAGCAGAAAGAAAGAAGGAGCTCCTACTTTTTGCAATAGCATGGATGGAACTGGAAAGCATTATGCTGAGTGAAATAAGCCAGGTGTTGAAGGACAAATACCATATGATCTCACCTTTAACAGGCAGCTAAACAACAAAACAAACAAGCAAGCAAAATATAACTAAAGACACTGAAATAGAGAACAGGGGGACAACAACCAGAGGGGAGAGGAGAGGGAATTTCAGGGGAAATAGGGGAGAGATTTAGAGGAACAAATATAAAGAATACATGGACAACAACTAAGAAGAGTGGAAATGGGAGGGAGAGGGGAGCACGGGGGGGGGGGGTTGGGATGGGACGGGAGTAATAGACAGAAAACTGTACTTCAAAAATAATTAAATAAATTTAAAAAAATAAATTTTGTATAGTGACTTCTAAATAAAACCATACATCTTCCATCTCACACATCAAAAAAATCTCATGTTTTATGAAATATTTCTATCATTCAAGAAACTAAATTTTTTTAAAGTTTGAATATTTTTCTATTCATTATGAGTCACAATGGGTTATAAATGTTTTGATCACATATATACATATTTTGGCATGAATTTTTATAAATAACTACACTTAAAGATTTTCACCTTAAGTTGTTTAAATTTTTATATAAATAAAATAAATTAATCATTTTGTGGAAGGGGCAGAATGGACTGGATGAAAAAACATGAAAGGCTTAGACAAAGAGCGTATATGCATAACCCATAGACACAAACCACAATGTGGTGATAGCCTGAGGGGATGGAGGTAAAGGCTGGATGTAGGTGGGCAAAGGGGGGGGCATAGAAACTTGTATAATATTGTAAACAAAAATAAAGTTACGAATCCATCATTTAAAAAATGAGAAGTGTGTTGTTTTTCTATTGTTGCTATCAACAAATTACTAGAAACCTAGTGAGTTAAAACAACATAATTGTATTATCTTAATAGTTCTGGAGATCCAAAGTTCAAAAGGAGTATTACAGGGCTAAAATCAAGAGGTTTGCAGGAGAGAATTTGTTTTTCACCTAGCGTAGTTCCTAGAGGCTGCTGCCTTTCCTTGGCTTGTGGTCACATCACTTCAATATCTATTTCTCTGCTTGCAGCATCTTTCCCTTTCCATGACCTTTTGCCTTCCTTTTATAAGGACCTTTGTGACTACACTGGACACATCCAAATAATCCAGAATAATCTCCTCCTATCAAAATAGTTAACCTAGTCACAAATGCATAGCCCCTTTTACCATATATGCTAATATATTCTGGGGATTAAGACATGGGCAATTTGGAGGGGGGAGGGTGACATTATTCTACCTACCACAGAAACATGTGCTTGGAAGATGAGTGTATAGTCTCCACAATAAAGTTATATGAGCTGTATATTGCCCAGGTAGATATTAGTAATACAATTAATTTTTACCCATAAGCATAACTGTTAAGGTACTCAGTATACAGAAATGATTTTGATTGATTTATAATTGATCTATTTTTATTCCATGCTTTTTAGTTAAATGTATATTATTCTGCCTTGTACAACATACAGAAAAATAAGTATAATAAGTTTCAATAACCCAAAGAAGAAAATTTACCCTCAGCTCATAATATACACCGATTTCCAGCTTGAAGCCTATCTTCACTACCAGAAGGACTGTAAAGCATACTAAAAAGGGAGCTTGTAGTTCATAGAAATTTAATGTGAGGAAAATACCCTAAAATAGAATCCTTCTTGGATTTTCTTGGTCCACGCTTATCACACCAGTTGGCTTTGAAAAAAAATTATCAACAAGGTTTTAAAAAAGCAGGCTGTATTCAAATAAGTAAGTAAATGTTTATATAAAAATACCTTCAGGCCAATTGGGAGTTTTCCCATTCTGTTATTTAATATTCTACTTTCTACTCTGCCTCAACTTCTATTCAGAACCTAGAAAACAGATACAATTTATCACATTTCATAGAATACAGTCCCTATTTTAACTCAGTGCCATGCATATTTCTGTTACTAATCAGTTAGCCTTTGCTCTGTCTCTTAATGTTACTATTTATCTCATAGCTGTAGAAGTTAATACTAAAACGGAGAAAATTATTTTATTTTCTTAGATATGCTTAAGTTGGAAATACAAAACAATTTTGAAAAGCAAATTATTTTTTAAATTAAAAAATGTTGAGAACTTTAAAGCATATATGTTTTAAAAAAAATAATAGCTGATCAGATATGTTTAAATCAAATTACTCACCCAAGTGTCTACATATAGTATGTTTACTCAGCCATATTCAGCAATTATTTACTAACAAAACTTAATTATAGTAGCTACTATTTTCATGCTAATCAGGAAATATTAATTAATCATGTACTGAGCTTAGAGCAATAAACAAGTCAAATACTTCCCTCCATGTCATGCTGGAGCTGGCTAGCACTGCCAGTGAGCGTTATGGTCCCAGTCCCAGTCACGTCACACTGATAGTTTCAAATGAGCATCATGGAAGCACTGACAGCACCCCGTGCCATTGTAAGAATTACAGTACATTGGGTAGATGTGGGTGCGAGGGTAAGATTGTGGACTTCTATCAAGATTGCTATTTTGTTTTTTCAGAGACATAGGAAATAGTCTCATGAGCTGAAAATGAGGATGGGAAAGGGCTGTAGATTATTTGAGAAGACTAGAAAAGTAGGAACTAATCATATGGAAGAAAAATATTAAGACAAAACCTTAAAGATGTTTTTTCTTTTACAGATAAATCACTTAAAGTAGGATAATTCAAAGAAAAGTAATGCACAATCTGATCATTTCCAGAGGTATAGATGTAGGTGTAGGGGAACCACAATGGTTAGTGCAATAAGTCAGGGTTATTATCTGTCAGGCATTCACTGTTAGAAAAAGAAGTTACTAGAAATAGAAAGAGACGAAAGAGTCCCTCAGAGTGCACTGCCTTGAAAGTGTCAATGACACACTCTCTTCTCCATCTCTCTGGTTGCTTCCAGGGGAAGGGGTTCTGTTGTCCAAAACCAAACAGAAGTCAAAAGGTGCAGGGGGGCAGGGGGGTGTTGATATGGTACACAGACTCCTAAAGCAGAGTTTAGAAAGTTACAGCGGATCTAGGGGCAATGGGAAAATATCTTTTAAAGCCCTACTGAGGTTAGGAATCCTAGTTTTAAAGTTAGAAAAATCAATAGTTAAATTTTCAGTCGTATTTATACTCAGGCACAAAGTAGCAAAAAGTTGGGTTTCAGTGGGACCTCAAATTATGGCAAAGAGATAACCAAAAGAATTGTATGTGGAGGAAAATGATCATTCAACAGTGATCCTAAGAAAGGATGCTTCTTATTATGATTGTTACATTTTGTAATTCTTTTTTTTTTAAGATTTTATTTATTTATTTATCTTCAGAGGGGGAGGAGAGAGGGAGAGAAACATCAATGTACGGTTGCCTTTTGTGCATCCCCTGCTGGTAGTTAGCCTGCAAGGAACCGGCCTGCAACCCAGGCATGTGCCATGACTGGGAATCGAACCGCGATCGTCTGGTTCGCAGGCCCGCGCTCAATCCACTGAGCTACGCCAGCCAGGGCCTCATTTTGTAATTCTTAAGGAGAAATAAGACAGAGGAAGATGAAAGAGTATAGTTTATAGATTTTAATGGGGTTGAAGAATTATTAGAACTGAAATATTAAAGGGATGAGAGTTTCAAAGAAAGAAGAGAGTGGTAGGAGAATGAAATACTTAAAAATGAGATTATGGGAACATTACCATCTAAATAATACTAGGTCTAGGATGTGATTGCATTTTAAGTGGATGATAAGAGAAAGACAAAATCATTGGAAGAGGAAAAGTCTATGATATGTGAGTCAAAGACTTTGAAAGAATGAAAAGCACCATAATCTGTGTCTTATTAGATGCAGTGACACTGAGCCAGTGTATTCATCAGGGTTCTCCAGAGAAACAGAGCCAGTAGCACACAGATAGAGATAGAGGCTTAAAGCCAGGGAGGGAGAGAGAAAGAAGGGGAGAGAAAGAGAGAGAGAGATTGTAAGAAGTTGGCTCATGTAATCATGAAGGCTGGCAAACCCAAATCTGCTACACTGACCAGGAGACTGGAACTCATGCAGGGTTTCTACAGGTTGAATTCTCTGCTCTTTCCTTGTCAGCAAGCCATTGGATGAGGCTCATCCACATGATAGACAGTAATCTGCTTTACTTAAAGCCTACTGATTATAAATGATAATCACTTAAAAAGAACCTTCACCAGTAACTGCTATGCTAATGTTTGTCCATAATATAGCCAAGTTGACACATAAAATTAACTATCACAGCCTAGGACTAAAATCTCTAAGGAATGAAGAGAATAGTCCCCTGGAGGCAAAAGACTGAAAAGAGAAGGTAGCACGTAAGAAGTCTGTAACATCAAAATTTGTGTTCCAAGGGATCCTATATTCATATTTCTAAGTGAAAGTGGTCAATCAGAAAAGTCTATGCTCTGTATGATTTCAGTTATGTGACATTCTGGGAAAGGCAAAACTATGGAGACAATAAAAGGGTAAGTGGTTGCCAGGGAGGAGAACAAGGAGGTGTGTAAGGGAATAATAAATAGGCGGAGCACAGAAGATTTTTAGGACAGTGAAAATGCTTTGTCTGATACTATAACAGTGGGTATGTCATTATACTTTTATCCAAACCCATTGAACATACAAGACCAAGAATGAACCTAAAGTAAACTATAGCTTGGGGAGTGATTATGATGAACCTAAAGTAAACTATAGCTTTGGGAGTGTCCAAGTAGGTTCAACCTTGGAATAATCTACTTTTCTGGTGAATAATATTAGGAGAAATGAATATGGTTTAGATCTAGAAGCAGAGACAACAGGCAAGAAGTAAGTCAGCTGGTTGAGTTGTGTGCGCAGTTTAGAACATGTTTTAAATACATCCTCCCTTCTGATTGAATTACTTGAACACTCCTAAAATCTAGGTAACTCATTCTGGACTCATTGACATAACACATTTACTGAGTGACAGACATTTGTCAACATTAGGTCGCATGGGAGACACAGTAGAGGACAGAGTCTATGCTTTCTTGAAGATTCTTGAGGAAAAAATTGATATGTTGAGAAGTGAGATGACAATGAACAGGTTCTTCTATAATTGAAAGAATCTGTTTCTACTCCCAAGTGCTCTTATTTGTCATCGTTTCGCACTGTACTTTGTATTTTGGAGCCTGTTTATTTCTGGATGAAGAACTGATTTGCACATCACAGGCAGGCATTTTCAATATACCAATCACTTTCCAATTTCATTCTCAAGGCTGTGCTATGAGATGATTTGAAATTTGACAGAGTAAAATGCCTTAGGGATTCTAATAAAAGCTGAAGAATTAGAATTTGTGGTGAATATGGTGTATTGAGAATGATTTAATGAATGATACAAATGATATACTCATGGTCCAAGGAATTTTAACATGTAATTTTATATCTGTAAAGTTAGGATTATGACAACAGAGATTGACATGCATTTTCAGAAATGTCAACATGCTATTTTTAAATATACACACCCTACCATTTGGGAGAAAGGGAGGTAACCCAAGAGATACCTATGCCCTCTTTATCATTTTAAGGATTTAAGAGGAGCATGATTGAATTGCTTCTACTTTGTACTCAAGGGCAATTCTACTTCAGAATTACTGTGAAAATTTCACAAAATTTGTATATTATCCTATATTACAAATTTTTTCTTTGTGTAGAAAAGTATCAGAAATAAACTGACAGTAATAAATCAATCCTACTATAACTAGCTGAATATATATAATTTGATATATTTAGTTGGATCTTTTAAATGCATTGATAAAACTAATTTTGGAAAAAGTATTTTGTTTTTTTATTATTGTTGTTTTTTCTGTCCATTGAAGGACTGATGTTAGTATCAAATATGTCTCTCTGTAATTCAACTTATGCATTTTCTATTATTTGTCTTGTAGCTCACCAAATCTCTCCTCTGTAACTTTCATTTTCATTCAGTTATTGACTTTTAAATTGTAAAATTTATTTCTCCTTATATGTCTATTTTTTGCCAAATTTTTTTATTTTTATGAAGTTTTTTATTTTTCATTTGTTTCAAGCATATTCATAATTTCTGTTAAACCACTTTTATCATGGCTGCTTTATTAACTTGTTTTTTAGATAACTCTAATATCTGTCATCTCAGTGCTAGCATCTTACTGATTGTTGCTGTTTTTTTCATTCAGTTTGAGGTCTTTCTGTTTTTCAATAACTGACTTTCAGGTGAAACTTGGACATATTCATATTAAGTATGAGACTCTAGGTCTTACTTAACCTTTTTGTTCTAACCAGATTTCTCAGACACCATACCAGAGAAGACGGGGTATAACTTCTCAATGCATTAGATAAATTTCCCATAGTCTCTCACCACTTTGACTTGGCGTTTTTGCTCTCAAAGTCTAATTACTTGCAGAAAGTAGTTTCCCAGTGAAGAAAGATAGATATCTAGTTTTACAGAGGAAAAGGACTGGAAAATGCATGAAAGAGAGTGTATTTTTATATATGTTTGTGAGTAGGAGGTAGGGGAGTATTATGTTTTCCATTCCCAAAGTGTAGGGAAATAAAAAAATGAACAGTACAAGCAGAGGTAAACTAGAGGGCAATTAGAACATAGTTAATTTGAAATTCATGAAGAAGAAAGTGAAACAAACATTCTTAAAAACGACAGCTATTTTGAATTAATGGGAATCAGAAAGGCACAGGGCAAACCACCTAGAGAACAGATTAAACTGAGAAAATCACAAGTAGAAATTGACTAGCACTTTCCCTACTATCAACAGAATTTATATCTTTGTGGAAGACATTCAAATAAGTTCAAAATGAGGACACTGTTTGTATATTTGTTCATGATATGATGTCACTTGTTTCACAGACATAAAGGATTTAAGTCCTTAACACTATGATTACTTATTTCACTTTAAGTATTGATCTATTCATTTGTTCTCTGCCTTCTAAAATTGCTTAACAGTAAGGTTTTGCTTTTGTAATTGTCACCAGCATCTCTTGAGCATTCTGTGTCTTTTATAGTAAGAAAATAAACACATAGCACTGCCTTTAGGTTATCTTGTTGGACAGGGGTTCAATTTGTCTCATTATGAATGTCCTCCATAAGCTAGAAATAAGTAAGGTGACATCTTAGTTTACCAGGCAGTCCAAAAGCAATAAATAGGTTCATGTCTGTTCTGTCATATTATGAAGTGTATCCACTTCCTCTCAAACATGCCCTGGTTTGCATGATAAATAAAAGGACTAAAAAATGAAGGCGTGAAGATTTCAATCAGAAAGTGAAAGTACAAAAGTAACAGAATGGATCAGGCTGGTACATCTTAAGGCCAGAACAAGAAAAAATTAGAAGATAATAGCATATCTAAAGAAGTACAGTTTCAATCAGAAAAGAGTTTTTGAGCACTAGAAGACTAGAAAAACTATTTTAACATGCTCTGCTTATGCAAGCATGACCCAAGTGGGGCAAAGCCTTGGATCAGGACATTTCTATAGCATTTCATGCACACAGAAGCCCTCACCTATTGTGAAGATAGATGTCTATAACAATCACAGCATGGTGATATCAATAATTTGGAGCCCAAACTTCTCTTCTCTTGCTCTAATATTATGTTTATCAAGCAGTCTTATGATGATCTTTTCACTTTTCACATAGAGCTGTGTGGCAGACTCCATCCAGCAGAGTCCACCTGTGGTGGTTGACGATGGGAATAAATGCACAGGCAACAACAATCCTGTTGCGGGGGCAGGGAAGGGAACCCTTCCTAGGCAGGCTTTTATTATTTTCCTTGGGTCTTACATCAGAGAAAGATTAATTACCTATTACATAGAATATTATTTTATATTCTATTAAAGAATATTCTATTATTTTTTTATTCTATTAAATATTGTCTACATTTTAGGTACAATCAAGGAAATGAAAATAACATGCAGAGGGGAATGGCAATGAACTGATTAGCTCTGTCTTTGGGAAAGTTCACATAGGCTTTGGAAATTACCTTGAAGATAGACAATACACATTTGTTGTTTCAGACCAGGGTGATGGAGTTTTAGCAAGAGCAAGCCATAACAGTCTGTACATATTTTCTAGGCCTCATTCCCACAGGAAAACTCAGTTTGAAGGTCTGGTTCCTGCCCACCACTTTGCTTCTGTAGGTGTTCCATACAGAGCTGAGTCCCACTTGCCAGACCTAAACAAACCGGTCCCCTACAGAGCTGTGCACACTCATTCTCTTATTTCACTTTCCTTTAGTATCTACCATGTGGCCCAAATTGGTGATGGATACTGGGGATACTAACATGGATTCTGCTCTTAGAAAGTGCACAGCCATATTGGGAGAAAGAGGGAGAGAGAAGGAGGGAAAGATGGAAGATAGGAGGAAGATATGAGAAAACGCAGGGAGAGAGATAAAACCATGGTCCAAGACCAAATTACACTTGTCCCCAGAAAGCAGAGAATGGAAGGCATGCAGATCAAGGACCGAAGGCTCCATTCTCCTTCCCATCCGATCGTGTGAGCGACCAGTACATCTAGATGCTATCTTGGGGAGGAATTTGGAGGGGCAGAGAAAGTCTTAAAGTCAGGATATTTCTCTGAAAGAGACTTTTCAAGCTGGGAAAAACCTGGATATCATTAACTGACAAGTTTAAGAAATCACCCACCTATAATACAAAAACTTCTCATACCCAACTATGGCAAAATAACAGTAAGCAAGAAAAGCATCTATATTTGCTTTTCAAATAAAGAAAGTAATGAATAAAATGTTCATTTATGTACATGTGGTGAAATGGAGAATTTGCTAAATATTGTATATATATTTTTTCTTCGTATTTTTCTACTTTCCTAAAAGAGAACAAAGGACATGAAAGAGACAAGGTAAAAGTATCCAAGCAACTTATGTGGACGTATTAATAATAGTAATTATTTGAAAAGTGATTTAGACTTCAATGTTTACTATCATTAAAGAGCACACAATAACCACTATAATAATAAAGAGAAAAAATAGTAACACTGGAATATGAAAGAGTAATACTACAGCATGTGTATTTTACTCATTCTCTGATGTGTAAAATATAACTCATGCTACTGAAATGAATTAAAACATGCTTTAGGACTTCTGGCCAAGATGGAGGCATAGGTGGAAACACTGTGCCCCCTCCCACAACTAAGTTTAAAGACAGCAAAGTTTTACAAACAGAAACACAGCCAAAACAATGAAAATTGAACTGTACAGAAGTTTGAAAACAATGAACCATTCAGCCAGACCAGTAACAGGGGCGGAGTCAGCGGTAGACTGGGTCAGGCATGAAAGATCGTTCGGTCTGATAGACTCAGGAGCTGAGGCGGAGGTGGTTGGTGGATCCCAGGCGACAGTCAGACCCACTGAGGGCGCAGGGCGGCTGGCTGACTGTGGTCACACAATTGAGCACAGATAAACCAAGGGAAGGAGTGAACAGTGAGACAGACCACTCAGGCTATGGCCCCAGCGATAGGAATTAGAGGCTGAAAGCACCAACTAGAAAGACTTTCTCGGGGTCAAGGGCCTGGGAGAGGCTCCCAGGCTCACAGAGTTCGTTGGAGAGACCCATAGTGTCCTGGATGGTACATGTGCCCACACACCCAGGAACCAGCACCAGAGGGGCCCAATTTGCTTGTGGGGAGCTGCAGAAGGGACAGAAATCCAAGAGAGTGGAGCAGAGCAAGGCACCATTTTTTCCCCGCTTTGACCCCGCCCCCACATATAGCGTCACCACCCAGCGACTGGGTTGCCCGGCCCTGGTGAACACCTAAGGCTCCACCCCTCATACATAACAGGTGCAAACAGACCAAACGTTATGACTTAAGAACAGCTCAAAGCCCCAGAGCCTATAATTCTAAGTGACCAAGAAATAGTCAGCCTTTCAGATACACAGTTCAAAACACTGGTAATCAGGATGCTCACAGAATTGGTTGATTTTAGCCACAAATTAGAGGAACATATGAAGGCTAAACTAATTGAAATGAAGGGAAATGCACAGGAAACCAATAGTGATGGAAAGAAAACTGGGACTCAAATCAAGGGAGTGGACCAGAAGGAAGAAAGAAACAACCAAACACAAAAGAATGAAGAAACAAGAATTCAAAAAAAATGAGGAGAGGCTTAGGAACCTCCAGGACAGCTTTAAACGTTCCAACATCCGAATTATAGGGGTACCAGAAGGGGAAGAGGAACAGCCACGAGTGGAAACCTTGTTTGAACAAATAATAAAGGAGAACTTCCCCAGTCTGGCAAAGGAAGTAGACTTCCAGAAAATCCAGGAAGTTCAGAGAGTCCCAAAGAAAGTGGACCCAAAAGGGAACACACCAAGGCACATCATAATTACATTAGCCAAGACCAAAATGAAGGAGAGAATCCTAGAAGCAGCAAGAGATAAGGGGACAGTCACCTACAAAGGAGTGCCCATCAGGTTGTCAGTGGATTTCTCAAAAGAGACCTTACAGGCAAGAAGGGGCTGGAAAGGAGTATTTCAAGTCATGAAATCCAAAGACCTACAGCCAAGATTGCTCTATTCAGCAAAACTTTCATTTAGAATGGAAGGACAGATAAAGTGCTTTTCAGATAAGGTCAAGTTCAAGGAGTTCATCGTCACCAAGTCCTTATTATATGAAATGCTAAAGGGACTTATATAAGAAAAAGAAGATAAAAAAAATATGAACAGTGAAAGGACGGCAAACTCACAGTTATTAACAACCACACCTAAAACAAAAGCAAACTAAGAGGACAACTAGATCAGGAGAAGAACGATAGAAATGGAGATTACATGGAGGTTAGCAATAGGGGAGTATGAGGAAGAGAAGGGGGTACAAGGTACAGAGAATAAGTAGCATAGACGGTAGGTAGAAAATAGACAGGAGGGGAGGGCAGGAATACTATGGGAAATACAGAATCTAAAGAACTTGTGACACATGGACATGAACGAAAGGGGAGGAATGGTGGGGGAGGGGTGTGCAGGGTGGAGGGGAGTGAAGGGGGGAATGGGACAACTGTAATGGCATAATCAATAAAATATATTAAAAAATAAAAAAAATAAAACATGCTTTAGTTGACTAAATAAATTTGCATGTATAAACACAGTCTATGTTGAACTAGCCTAATCCTATAGGAAAATACTTTAATTCTTTTAATAACTTGTTTCAATAATTATAAATAATTGTTAGATTAGTTGTGGAGATAGGTTAGTATGGGAATTTGTATAAGAATGATGGTTTAACTTTTTGAGGTAACACCATACTGCTTTCCACAGTGTCTGTAGCAATCTGTATCTCAACACCCTCACCAGCGCTTGTTCTTTGTTGATTTATTGATAATAGCCATTCAGACAAATGTGAGGTGATATCTCATTGGGGTTTTAATTTATACTTCTCTAATGATTAGTGACATTGAACAACTTTTCATATGTCTATTGGCCATCTGTATGTCCTCTTTGGAGAAGTCTCTATTCAATTCCTTTGCCCATTTCTTAATTAGATAGTTTCTTTTTTTGGTGTTGAGTTTTATGAGAGTATAAAGGTTCATGAATGGTAATGAAAAAATTGAATAATGAATATTACAAGAAAAAATAATTCTGGCTGAAAATTAGTCATGTGACTTATAAAAATGATACAGATTCATTTAAAAATGTAAAACATCAAAGAACATGTAGAAAGGACCCATGGATGAAGACAACATGGTGGGGAGGACTGAATATGGGAGGCAGGGGAGAGTAATAGGAGGAAATGGGGACAACTGTAATTGCACAATAATAAAAAAATGTATATATATAAAACATTTACAGTAAATTTTTAAGAAAACATTTAGATGGTGAAACATTTACTAATTTATAGATGCACAATATTTTATATTTCTTCTGAAACAATACATAATTTAAATCAATTAATATATAATATCTCTATTAAAAATTAAGACACAATGAAATCTTAATTTTGTATTCTGTACAGGTTAAAATAGACTCCACAGGGCATGTAGATTATGTTATAATAGAGAATATTTTTATTTAATTAAATTTTTTCCCCTAGAGAAAGGGGCATAAAGGAAAGAATAAACAAATGGGATCTCATCAAAATTAAAAGCTCTGCATGGCTATGGAAAATAGTATCAAGATAAAAAGAGAAGCAGCAGCTTGGGAAAACATATTCGCCAATGATACTTCAGACAAAGGTTTAATCTCCAAAATATACAAAGAACTCATTCGACTCCACTCAAAGAAGACGAGCAACCCAATTAAAAAATGGGCAAAGGACTTGAACAGACATTTCTCCAAGGAGGACATACAGAGGATCCAGAGACACATGAAAAGATGCTCGATATCACTAGCTATCAGAGAGATGCAAATTAAAACCACAATGAGATACCACTTTACACCAGTCAGAATGGCTATCATAAACAAAGAAACAAACAACAAGTGCTGGAGAGGTTGTGGGGAAAAGGGGACCCTAGTTCACTGTTGGTGGGATTGCAGACTGGTACAACCACTATGGAAAACAGTATGGAATTTTCTAAGAAAACTAAAATGAACGTGCCTTTTGACCCAGCAATTCCACTACTAGGAGTATATCCCAAGAACCCTGAAGCACCAATCCAAAAGAACCTATGCACTCCGATGTTCATAACAGCACAATTTATGATAGCCAAGAGTTGGAAGCAACCTAGATGCCCATTGGTAAATGACTGGATCAAAAAGCTATGGTACATTTACACAATGGAATTCTATGCTGCAGAAAGGAAGAAGGAACTCCTACCCTTTGCGACATCATGGATGGAACTGGAAAGCATTATGCTGAGTGAAATAAGCCAGGTGGTGAAAGACAAATACCATATGATCTCACTTTTAAGAGGAATCTAAACAACAAAACAAACAAGCAAGCAAAATATGACCAATGACATTCAAATACGGAATAGGCTGACAGGGTCCAGAGGGGAGAGGGGAGAGAATCATAGGAGAAAAGGGGATGGACTCACATGAACAAGTATAAAGAACACATGGACAATAACTAAGGTGGGGGGTGGAAATGGGAGGGAGGTGGGGAGCACTGGGTGGGGCAGGGCTGGGAATATAAGACAGAAAACTGTACTTAAACAAGAATTAAATAAAAATTTTAAAAAATTATTGTGGCTCAGTTACAGTTGCCCCCATTTTCTCTCATTACTCTCAGCTGCCCTGCTTACCCGCCACCTTCCACAGTCAAACCTCCCCAGTTGTCCTTGTCCATGGGTCCTTTATACACATTCCTTGACTTGATCCTTCCACTTCTTTACCCATTATCCCCCTCTCCCTTCCCCTCCTGACATTGTAATTGCACAACAATAAAAATGTATATATATTTGATCACTGTCAGTTTGTTCTTTAGTTCCATGTCTTTGGTTCTATTTTGCTCACTTGTTTGTTTCATTGATTATGTTCCACTTATAAGTGGAATCTTATGATATTTGTCTTTCACCACCTGGCTTATTTCACTTAACCTAATGCTCTCCAGATCCATCCATGCTGTCATGAAGGCTAGGAGTTTCTTCCTTCTGCTGCATAGTATTCCATTGTGTAAATGTGCCACAGTATTTTAAATTTTTTTCTAACGGTCACACTTTTCTCAAGCTCAATACCTGTTTATTGTTTTTGAGTGATGTAATTATATCTATACAATGAATTAACTACAAGAAAGGTAGGATTTTTGATGCTCAAAACTCATTCTGTTGAGCTTAAATCTGTGAATATACTTGCAAACAGAATTTGATCAACTTTGAGCCTAGAATATCAAGTCAGAGGATGAGTAGTCCCAAGTTCATGCATTCCCTACAATACACTATTTTCTGTATGTTTACCTGTTTGCCTATTTGCCTTTTTTCAATATCTTTAACCACGATGATAGAGGTGTTTGTCATCTACAAAGTTTTGAGAACTGCATAACTGAAGCCATAGGGAAGAGCTAAGGGTGTGAAGCAAAGTTGAAATGCGTGTTGGTTAATACTTAGCTCATGTCCTGCCCCCTGTCCTGCTGGCACATTCTCATTTCCCTTTTCCATATTGCCTTGTCTCTTTAATTAGGTGTGAACTACTGACATCTCAGGCCTGTCTCCTAAAATATCTTTGTCAAGGTATCTGTCAAGGTTTAAGATCAATAACAGATTACATTTATGAATGTACTTGTGAGAAAATCTTTTCATTATATAAAGTCTGCCACTTGCAGCATTGTGAGGGTATCTACTATTAGCAGCGGATATTGCTATTGTCTGTATTGGCAGACTCAAGAAGGACCTCATGCTATCTAAAACCATAGCCAGAGTTTCAAAACATTTGATTTCCCAAGTTAAATACCCATCTGCCTCAGAATTGCTAATTTGAAAAATATTTCTCAGAACTCAATATAGGTCAACTCTTACTCTTGCTGAATAAAAAAGTATACATACACACATACATACATACATACATACATACATACAATAAGTAAGTATACAAAAGCTTAAATCAGCTTTGGAAGTAACAATGGTAACAATAAACAAAGAATTAACAGCAGGGACAAAAATATCTTTCTAATTGGTCACTATACACATATTTAAATATCTCTTCAATCACTTTCATAGTTGCATTATTTTATTTTTCTTATAGTTTACCTTACCAACTCCATATTACATTTTTATACTTATGGAAAATAACTTCTTCTTTATGTTGATTGAAAGTTACATTATTTTCTTATTATCACAAGAAAGAATCCACAGCAAGGAGGAATAATTCAAAAATTCATTAATAGTTTCAACTTTCTCAAAATTAATTGTTTAAGCAGAAGATTTTGTCTTTACTGCTAAAGACCATTTAGTGATTGAGAGCTGTCTGTATTTCACCCCAGGAAGGTCAGTTATATTCATCATAGTAATGTCTCAGTTTGAGGAATGGACATCAACTGTAGAAATAATTAACCTGGAAAATACAAATTTACACAAAAGCATAGCTTGTGATTTTTCTCTTTTAGATTAGCCTTAGCTCTTAAAAAAAAAAAAACCTGAATACACAAACACTCTTCCAAGTAACCGGTCTGCATTCTGTGTTTTACACACACACACATACAACCTACTGATTTCCCCAGGGCATCTCTTACATAAAAGCAATTTTCTTCCCTTTTTCCTCATGAAGTCTATATTTCTAAACTGCTGTGAAACCATTCATTTAGTATAGCTCTTATTTCTTTTCCAATTACCAAGAAGAAATATCCATCTTTTAAGTGCATTTAGGAATGTATCATCAGAGTTTTAATTTGGAGAGCCATTCTTGTACTAACTCTACTTTTTATACTCGAGGTCGTAATTGATACGCCAATACATTTACATTGATGTTACATTCCCAAACACTGGAAATTCAGTACCCAAAGTGATTTCACTTATATCTACTTTGAATGTAATTTGTTTATACTCAGCTTCCATCAGCAACCTTAATGTAGTACTTAAAAAATAATTTTTGAGGTGATAACGTTTTGTCATAAATCCTCATTTGAATCACACTAAGTGCACTAACATTTACTATAATATAATATTTCCTAAAAATTACATTTCTTATGTAAGAAAATACTCTAGGAATTTGTTTTGATTTAAGACAAATATTTCAATTAATTACGTTGAGAGTTCATATATTATAGTACTTCATTTAAATATTTACATATTCTGTACATTCTGGTCTTAGATCATGATTCCAAAGCAAGTTTCATGAGTTTAAAAACAAAATATAATTTTGCTCCCACAACTGAAAGCTGAACATTGACTGCACATAGTGCCTAGCATGTAAAGTGCTAGCATACTGATGTTTATTTTTTAAGTCAAGTAGCTTGAAATCTGTCACTTAAAATATGCATTTTTTTCCTGCTATGAAAAAGTAAGCAACTCTTTACTAATACAATGATCATAGCTAGTATTCTCTGCATTCACTACATAGAGAGTCAGATAATTTATATATTTTTATGGTTTAATTATTTTTTTAAAAATAGTTTTTTTTATCATTATGTATGAGAGAAAAATTAGACATGGGATGGTTAAGTAATTTGATTAGAGGAGACCACAGTGAAGTCAAGATTAGGCCCACACTGCCAGCTATCACAAAAAAACATTCTTGACAACAAATCTATAGAAAATCAGTCTTTTTCACAACACATATTTGAGTGTTCTACTGTATAACAAGATATAAAACAAAAAATCTAAATATATGCAGGCAAAATCCCTCTGGAAAATATATACTAATATATATGTTAAACCGTTAATCGATTTTCTTGTGCTACACACAGTTCTGAATAATTGATTTCCTCAACTTTGATGTTTACAAAAATGTAGCTCAAGATCACTTATATACAAGTTATCTGAGGGGTTCTTAATACAGTTCCCTAACACAGAGACTATCAATTTACTCAAAATACTGGAGTAGTAAGACAGAAATTTACAGTTTAATAAATTACCCAGGTAAATTTCATGCAGACAAATGTTTAAGAAAACTATCTTTGTTCTTAATGTTTGTGTTCCACAATATTTTATACAGGCTATATACCTTTTAATCTGAGTGAAAGATGCAAAATGGTCTTTGTTGATTTCTACATACTACAAGATGTTATTTTACCTCACTATTTGTCCATTATATTTCTCTAAATTAAATAATAAGTAAATAAATATTTTGCTTATATATTTTCTTGCAACCTCACTTTTATTTACTCTAAAATAAAGTTGAAATCTAATCTTTTTTTTGTTATAACTCTTCTTGCTCCATATTCGTGATTTTTACCTCCAGTTCTTTGAGATGAATATGGATGTAGTGGGCAGTACAATAAATAATGCTACATGAGCTCATATTTAAAGATATCAAAATACAGCTGTAGAGAAATTCTAGGCATTAAAATCTCTGTTATTAATTGAAGTGAAAGTGATAGCTTCAGAACTGCCGTATTGTGGGAGACAGCCATGTTGAAATTCATTCATCATTTGAGTTACCTGAGCTAGTAGAATGAAATCCATTAGGAAAATACTCAATGTTATTTAATCTTATGCACAATTTATAGCCCATAATCAAATAAGTGTAGAAATTTAAATACCTTTCTTTGTCCATTATTTCTTATTTAGGTATTTGCAATATTTTCTGTTTCCCTTTAAATACATGTTATTAATTGCTACAAAAGTATCTTTTATGAGCATAAATCTATTGGTTCTTCATAGCAAACATAGCAAGGGAACATAATTTCCAGAAAGGACCTCCGGAGGAAGTTGAAAAGATGAGGCATGAGCAACGAGGAAGAATTTTCAAGGCAGACGAAACCCATTTTAAAGAAACAGAAGCAAGAGATAATGCAGTATATTGTGAAACATGCTCAGCTAGCCATGGGCAGAAAGAAAAAAGATGGGGCCATTCAAAATAATGGAATTTAGAGGTTACTGAGAGATAAAGTCAGAATTAAACAGAGGCAATTCACAGATCTGTAGGCCATTCATTATTAAGCAGTTTATCATGTGGAGTTAGTGAAAAGTTTTAAAGTGGGGAACTGGAAACTAAAGAACACCACTCTAACTCAGTAGTGTCTTATTCCATTCAAACTACAATAACAGAGTATCACGGACTGGTGACTTAGGAGCAACAGAAATTTCTGATAGTTGCAAAGGTCCAAAAGTCCAAGATCAAGGTTCTGGCAGACTCAGTTTGGTGAGGGTTTGCTTCCTGGTTTTTCTTGCTACAAACTCACCATGGAAAGGGCAATGGGATTTTGTATAAAGGGGCTATTTCCACTTATGAAGACTCCCCTGAGTGACCTAATCATTTTTCAAAAGCCTCACCTCCCAAACCACAATATGGGGGGGGTAATGTTTTAACAGACAACTTTTTTTGGGGGGTGGAGGGCACCAACACTCAGTCTATAGCAAATTGTTAGGGGGATTTTTGGACCTAGAACCAGGCATGACATTCCTTTAGGATGTATATTATTTCTTTACTTATTTAAGTTCTTGAATGAAAATCTCAAAATTCCTTCAGATATCTGTTACTCATATTATTTTTCCTAATAATACTTTTATTGTGCTATAATTTAGATATAGTGTACTACACAGACTTTGACAGCTTTCTTAAGGTATTGTAATTGACATACAATAGGTTTAAAGGGTACAGTTTGACAAGTTTTGACATATGTAAACACCTGTGAAACAAAATTGTGTACACCCATCCCCTCCAGAACAATAGTGTGGATGAGTGAGGAGGTCAGACATCCTGGTCCTGTTCCTGATCTTAGGGGTAAACCAGTCAGTCTCTTGCCATTGTAATATTAGAAGAAAAATTTTAGGGACAATATGTACCAAGCAAAATAGGTTCCCTTCTATTCAAAGTTTGGTAAGAGTTTTTATTAGGAATGGATGTTGGAACAAGTTTTTAATTTAATTTAATTTTTTTGTTGTTTTCTGTTTTCTGTTTTATTGATATATACTTTTATATTTCTTTCTTCTACATTTTGTTGTGTTTGCTTTTCCCCCCTTTTTTAAGGTAGAAAAAGTGGCCATTGACTTGAGATGTATTTTTAATAAAAAAGTATTCTGTATTATAAAGAACCTTCTATGTTTTGCTGTAGCTGCACTCCAAAAGAATGTTGATATATAGTGTTGGAATTTTCATTCGGTACAAAATATTTTAAATTTATCTCTTGAGTTTCTCTTGAACTCATAAATTACATAGAAGTATTATATTTTTCCAAAATTTGAAAATGCTGTGTAGAAAATTTTATCATTTGTTTTTACTTCAATTCCATTGTGGGCAGAAAATGTATTTTGTTTTACTTAAACACATTTCAATATAATGATAGTGGCTTTATGTCCAAGATATGGTCCTCCTTAATAAATATTCTGTGTACACTTAACAATAAAACTCTTTGTTTTTGTTAGCTGAAATGTTGTATAAATGTTAACTAAGTGATATTGGTTGATATTGTTAAAGTTTTCTATGAACTTACTGGTTTTCTGATAACTATTGAGATAAAATGTTGAAATGTCTGACTGTATTTAGAAACTTTTTATATATACTTAACAGTTTTATAATAAATTGCTTAGTATATTTTGAATGTTTGTTACTAGGTGCACTATGTTTAGAATTGTTGAATTATCTTGATGAATTGATTTCTTTATTATCATTAAATAAAATTTTCATCCCTACTATTATTCTCCACTTTGAAATCTACTTTTTTAATAAAAATATAGTATTTGAGCTTTCTTTGGTTGAGTATTATTAGCACAGTGTATCTTTCTTTCTATACTTTTACAGTTAATCTATTCTGGTCTTCAAAATGAAGTGTTTCTTGTATGTACCATACATTTTGGGTTTGTTTTATACTCAATCTGGCAATCTTTTCTTTAAATTGGGACACACACCAGTTGCATTTAATGTAACTAATAGTATGTTTTGATTTATAGATACCACGGTTCCATTTTTTTCTAGTTGCAAATCTTATCATTTGTTTTTTCTTCTTTTTTCTGATTCTTTTGGATTAATTGAGCATCCTTTATTATTTTTCAACACGTTTTTTTATTAGCTATCTAATTCACTTGTGACATGTATGTGATTATTTTATATTTATTGTATACATCTTTAATGTGTTATATCCTATTTCCAAGCAATATACTTCATCATTTATAGTATAAAACCATTAGAACAGTTTATTTGTCTTTCTCCTTGCCAGAGTTTTGCATTATTCATGAGATTCATTTTACTTCTAAAAATGTTATATACTCCAAATATGTTTTTATTACATTTGTTTTATAGTCAATTATCATTTAAAGATAATGTTAAATAATAATAAATCTTTATGTTTACTCATGTAGTTACAATTTCTCATGTTTTTTATTCCCTTTTGTAAAACTAATCTTTCTTCTACTATCATTTATTTCTTGCAATGGATTATATTTAAAATTTCCTACATGACTCCACTCCAGGAAGACAGACAACCCAATTTAAAAATGGGTAAAGGCCCTGGCTGGTGTAGCTCAGTGGATTGAGCACGGGCCTGCGAACCACACGATCGCGGTTCAATTCCCAGTCAGGGCACATGCTTGGAACTGGCACAGGCCAGTTCCCAGCAGGGGACTCATGAGAGGCAACCATACATTGATATTTCTCTCCTTCCCTTCCCCTCTAAAGATAAATAAATAAAATATTAAAAAATAAAAATAAAAAATAAAAAATGGGTAAAGGACCTGAGCAGACTTTTTTCCAAGGAGGACATACAGAGGGCCCAGACACATATGAAAGGATGCTCAGGATCACTAGCCATCAGAGAGATGCAAATTAAAATCACAATGAGATACTACCTCACCTGGGTCAGAATGGCCATCATAATCAAATCTCAACAAATAACAAGTACTGGTGAGGTTGTAGAGAAAAGGGAAACCTAGTACACTGTTGGTGGGAATGCAGACTGTTTTCTGCTGTGCAAAACAGTGTGGAATTTCCTCAGAATATTAAAAATGGAATGCCTTTTGGCCCAATAATTCCACAGTTGGGACTATACCCTAAGAATCCTGAAACACCAATTCAGAAGAATCTATGCACCCCAATGTTCATAGCAACATTATTTCTTACAGCCAAGTGTGGAAGCAACCATCAATAAATGAATGGATCAAAAAACTGTAGTACATGTACACAATGAAATACGGTGCAACAGAAAGAAGGAGCTCCTATCCCTCACAGCAGCATGGATGGAACTGGAGAGCACTATGCTAAGTGAAGTAAGCCAGGCAGCGAAAGACAAATGCCATATTATCTCACCAAAAGTTGAGCCTAGTCAACAAAACAAACAAGTGAACAAAATATAACCAGAGACATTGAAATTAAGAACAAACTAACAGTAACCAGAGGAGAGGCAGGGGAGAATGATGGGCGGGGGAAAGGGAGAAGGGTTAAGGAACATGTATGAAGGACAGATGACCAAACACATTTCAGTACTATGGTAAAAACAGAGAGAATACATTTTTCTCATATATATGGACTATAAACAACAGAATAAACAGAACTTAAGTAAAAACAATTTAAAAATGAAAAAATATAATTTCTTGTAATAAAGGTCTGCTTTTGTCTGAAGAAGGTGGTATTTCTCATTGTTGAAGGACATTTCACTGAGTAAAATATCCTAATTGAAAGTTATTTTCTTATTACTTCCAAGATGCTGCCCCACATTTTTTATCTAGCATTGCTTTTGAAGAGAAGTCAGCATCATTCTTATTTCTATCTTGTTACTCTTTTTGGCCTACTGTTTGTAAATAATTTTTCTATCATTAGTTTTAAGCAATGAGATTATAATGTACATCAGCATAATCCCCCCACCCCCACCATATGTCTTGCTTTTGTAGTTCTTTGAGCTACTTAAATAATAGTGTCATTTTATTTGAAAAATTTTTATTCTTTGTCTTTTCAAATAATTTTGGTCTTCTCCATTTAGGGGCACTGATATACATCTAATTGACAGATTAACATTTTTTCTCAGATTATCATTGTTCACTTTTTTGTGTGTTTTCTTTTCTGTATTTTATTTTGGAAACTTGTATTCTTATATTTCAGATATGCTATGTTTTTCTCCTGAAATGTCTAATCTACTATTATTCTACGCTGTATACTGTATTTTTGTCTCAAACATTGTAGTTTTCATCTCTAGAATATCTTGAGATTTTTAACCTTTTTTCTAGCTTTTCAAACATTATGATGTACAGTAATAAAATTATTTAAAATGTCCTTGATAGTATTTTCATTATGTGTGTCACTTGCGGGTCAGTTTCCATAGATTAATTCTTCTTTTTACTTGGGTTGCATTTTGATGCTTTTTACATATCTGCTAATGTTTATTAGATGTTAATTATAAATTTTACCTTCATCGATGTTGGATTTTTTTTATGTACTACCAGAAATATTCTTGAAATTTGTTCTGGGACACAGTTAAGCTATTTGAAAATAATGTGTTCTCTTGAGTCTTTTTTTTTTTTACACGTTATTTCAGGAAGAAGCAGAGCTGCCTTGGTCTAGTACTAAATTTTCCCCACTACTGAGTAACACCTTAAACAGTACTCTGTCCAACAGACCAGCAAATATTTTTTGTAAGTTAATGCATGTAAAATAGTATTTGTGTAGAATAGTGCATATTTTATGTTTTGTGGACCACACATTTTTCTCTGTCACATATACTTCTTTACTTGTGTGCATGAGTGTACATGTGTGTGTGTTTTTTCACACATCCCTTTAATAATTAACTCCAACTCCGTATCAGCATAGGCCTTAAGTCAAAGCACATGGGTCATAGTTGTTGCATACAGCTGTAACTGAGCACCAGAATTATGATTTTTCTGCTTCAGCTGTTGGAAAAATCTGAATTCCCTGTTCTGTATTATGTATATATATATATTTCTTCCTTTAATCTTTTTGCATGGTTCTTTCTCTACCCTTGGTTAGTTTCCTCGTACATATTATTTTAATCAATACTCAGCTGAGTACTTTAAGAGCATTCTTTGTACATTTTCTACACTATTTTTTCTGCATATACTTTTCTCCTTTCCAGAACTCTAGCTGTTTTGGCACTTCCAGGGGCCCAGCTCCATTGCCTTAATTCAGGGAGACCTCTGGTCTTTGCTCATTTGCTTCCCTGGACCACCCACAGTTTATAACTTTTTCTAGGTATTAAATGGAATCAGTAGTAGCGTTAAGTTTATCTATTTCCCATTGCTCAGGATTTACTATCATTTTTTACCTGCTTTTTAAAGTCTTGAGTGTCATCATTATATATATTTTGTGTGGGCTTTTAAAATTTTTTAAGTAGGTATCATATGGCTCCCATATCTCATTTTTTCAGAAACAGATGTTTAATATTCACTGTATAAATCTAAATATAGAATTTAATGAATTTACACAAATTTATACCACTATGTACCTGCAGCCTAAATATAAAAAACTTATATAGAATTCATTGCATTTAGAAAAATTGATACATCCATGTTACTGAAACCTAAATTTAAAAAAAAAATTACGTGTAAATTGTTCCAATCCCACTATCATTGGGTTTTGTCATGATATTAACTTTAATTTTTTTAATTATAGTTACTCTAGTGAATAGGATGTAGTACACTTCTAATTTCAGAGTAAGCTGTTTATTACATTTTCATTTACAAAATATGCATTTTATAGCTTTAGTTATATTTTAGTTAGCTACATTTCATTATTGACTTTTGAAGACCTTATTATATATAGTCTACATGCAAGAACTTGAATAAGAAAAAAACTACTGTACATATGTTTTCATAATCTGAGGATGGCCTTCCCATTTTTCAGTAGTATGTTTTAATGAGCCCAAAAAGTTTTGATGAAATCTTATTAATGCATTGTTTACAGTTAATTGGTATAATGCATGTTCTCTGTAAGGACTCTAGTATAATCTCATATAATTTCTTAGTTCTTCACAGTCTTAGTTTAAAAAAAAATTTAATGCTTAGATTTGTGACCAATCTGCAATTAATTGTTGTTTATGGATTTAGTTAAAGTTGATCAGTTTTTTATATGGGTTTCTAACTATAATAATATCATTTCTTGAAAGGAAAACTTTTTTCACTCATTAAATTAACAGCAAATTGGTCAAAAATCAGATTTAAATCTATGTCAGTGCTCTTGATTCTGTTTATCCATTTATTTATCCTTATACCAATACCATATTCTCCTGATTGGTATAGTTTTATATTACCTCTTAAAAGTATGTAATGTTTATGATCTGTTATAGTGACTATCCATATGCCCTTTAAAATAATGTGAATTTTGCGACTCTTTCATACAGTGTTCTCTAACCTCCAGGTCACGTGATTGTTAGTGTTCAAATTTTCTAACTTTACTGACTTGTCAATTTCTTATGCCAATTACTGGAAGAGGTCATCAAAATAAAGGTTATAACTATGATGAACTGTGATTTTTTATGTTTCATTATTTATAAATGAAACTATGGATTGACTTTGTCTATTTCTCCCCATAGTTTAAATAATATTTTTACTATGTTGTTAATGCATACACATTTAACATTATTATATCTTCTTATCATGTTTATCCTTTTATCATTAAGAAACACCCCTCTTCTGTAGTGGTCCTTCTGTTTTGAATTCTACTTTCTCTGATAATAATTTCTCTGATTATACATATATATATGTATATATATACATATATATATATAGTACTTTACCTTTTATTTTCTACCTGCTTTTATGTTTATAGTGGACCACTTACAGTATTGTAACCTTGGGTTTTACTTTTTATATTATGAGAATCTCTGTTTTTGAGTGGAAGAGCTGACCACATTGGTGTTATCCTGCCCATCCTTGATGAGCTCTCGGGCCATGTGCAGCTTTAAGTCACAGTTGTATCACAGAGTCTATGTCATGATGCAACCAAANCCCTTTAAAATAATGTGAATTTTGCGACTCTTTCATACAGTGTTCTCTAACCTCCAGGTCACGTGATTGTTAGTGTTCAAATTTTCTAACTTTACTGACTTGTCAATTTCTTATGCCAATTACTGGAAGAGGTCATCAAAATAAAGGTTATAACTATGATGAACTGTGCTTTTTTATGTTTCATTATTTATAAATGAAACTATGGATTGACTTTGTCTATTTCTCCCCATAGTTTAAATAATATTTTTACTATGTTGTTAATGCATACACATTTAACATTTTTATATCTTCTTATCATGTTTATCCTTTTATCATTAAGAAACACCCCTCTTCTTCTGTAGTGGTCCTTCTGTTTTGAATTCTACTCTCTCTGATAATAATTTCTCTGATTATACATATATATATATACATATATATATATATATATATATATATAGTACTTTACCTTTTATTCTCTACCTGCTTTTATGTTTATAGTGGACCACTTACAGTATTATAACCTTGGGTTTTACTTTTTATATTATGAGAATCTGTTTTTAAGTGGAAAAGCTGACCACATTGGTGTTATTCTGCGCATCCTTGATGAGCTCTCGGGCCATGTGCAGCTTTAAGTCACAGTTGTATCACAGAGTCTATGTCATGATGCAACCAAATTCAAAGTATTAAAAGCCTATCTATCTTTATACCAAATGTATGTAACCTGAAATTTATCTTTTAGTATAAGAATAGCAAGGATATTTCTGACTATCAACTGATTTCTGTGTGTATATTCAGGGTCTGCTTTTTTCACGTAGTAATGTGTTTTCTTACTAATGTCCTATTACAAATGAACCCCTGGCAGTTTTGCATATGTATAGTGTGGTTTGCAAAATCATCTTTAATAAGAAAATCTATTCTCTTGTTGTATGAATATTTAATATTAAATAAAGCAAGAATCATAAAACATTTTATCATTACAAATGAACTGCAAATATGCTAATAGCTCATTCTTAATAAATATATAAATAATTAAAACCAATTACAAAGCAAACACTTTGTAGCATATGAACAAGATAACAAATGTTTTTACACTTGTGACATAGTTGATATATAACAACTATATTTAATATTAAAATCTTATCATTTGATCACTATGTTTTATTTTCTGATGAATTTGTCATTGATTAGGAAATTGACTTCATTATAATGTCTTTGTAATAGTACAACATGAATGTTTGTCTTTTTTCCATGAGTTTTTTCTTTTTTTGTTCAATCCCTCACTGCCCGCCACCAAAGCCACAGTCCCCCAAGAGCTGTCAGTCTACTTTCTATCCGTGAGTCTGTTTCTATTTGGCTTGTAAGTTCATTTTGTTCATTAGACTCCACATGTGAGTCAAATCATACAGTACTTGTCTTTCTCAGATTGTCTCCTTTTACTTAGCATAATGCTTTCCAGGTCCACCCATGTTGTCACAAAGTGTAAGATTTCCTTTTTATGACCGAGTAGTATTCCACTATGTAAATATACCACAGCTCTTTTTTTGCAATTTATCATCTTTTTTTGTGTTTTTTATTATTGTTCAAGTACAATTGTCTCCATTTTCCCGCCACCACTTTCCCCTGCCCCACCCACCCCCACCTCCCACCCTCAGTCCTTCCTCTTTTTGGCCTTGTCGGTGGGTACAGCCACTGAGGAAAGCAGTATGGTGTTACCTCAAAAATTAAAGAGGGAACTGCCTTATAACCAAGGAATTCATTCCATTTCTGGGAAAATACCCAAATACACCCACAACACTAATTGAAAGAATATATGCATCCTTATATTTGTGGCAGCATTATTTATAATAGCCAAGGTAAGGAATCAGCCCAAGTGTTTAAGTCTTCAATTTTTCTCTGTAAGCAATAAAATTGAAAATAATTCCTCTTTTAATAGTGTTCTATCTGCCTTTAAAGAAAAAATTAATCATAACCATATTTAAAAAAATAATTACTATGGCTTTTGTCATAAAAATATATAAAGTTTTGTTTACCTCATACCTTGCTTTGTCATACCTAACAATTAACGTAAAATATTTGATGGCATCATTACTCTTTAAAAAATTTGTAATGGGCAATGCACTAATAAAAACTTAAAAATTGCCAGTTCTATTATATCTACTCCAATATTTACCAGTAGAATTATTCCTTGTACTCTACTTCTGACTTCCTTACAAATATTCTTCTTGAAGTTTCATTTTTACCAACATGCATTGATTGTCATTCTATATTTTCCTGTATGTTTTGTTTACAATTATGATAATGCTCTCCATTGTAATATTTTATGACTATATTTATCACCATCTTTATATTTTATTAAAACACCTTTGGGTCAATTTTTCATTTTTTGTAAGTGGGAGTTAAATGCAACACAACAATCACAAATATTATGCATTTATAACTGTTTAAAATGATAAAGAAACAACTGTCAACTCTTTTTAAAGTACAGTCCTGTACCAAATATACAAACTTTTAAATGTTTTGTTGTTAAATACATTAAAAGTTTATGGGAAAATAATTACTGACATTAAATTATATTGTGAAATTAATGCAAACCAGTTTTATTGCACTTTTCTATGAAGCAGCCAAACCACTGACTGTGTAGCACTGCTGAGAAACAGCAAGAATTGAATTTCATAAATATTTATATAGGATTTATTTCTGAGAAATGACCCTCAAATATTTAGTTGATTACCACCTGAAAATGGAGCCGTGTGTAAAGTTTCCCTATGAGTGTTTTTATCCACCACTGGGAAGACAGTTTCTGCTCAGAATTGTGTATGATTGCAACTGTTCCCCTCATACTCCAGGTATATAATGCATTTAGACAGTCATCATGCTTTAGAGAGGTATTTTTAAAGATGAAAAGTTTTTATTGTTCTGATTTTTTGTCATAGTATTCTTTTGAAATAATATACTTTNAAACCAGTTTTATTGCACTTTTCTATGAAGCAGCCAAACCACTGACTGTGTAGCACTGCTGAGAAACAGCAAGAATTGAAGTTCATAAATATTTATATAGGATTTATTTCTGAGAAATGACCCTCAAATATTTAGTTGATTACCACCTGAAAATGGAGCCGTGTGTAAAGTTTCCCTATGAGTGTTTTTATCCACCACTGGGAAGACAGTTTCTGCTCAGAATTGTGTGTGGTTGCAACTTTTCCCCTCATACTCCAGGTATGTAATGCATTTAGACAGTCATCATGCTTTAGAGAGGTATTTTTAAAGATGAAAAGTTTTTATTGTTCTGATTTTTTGTCACAGTATTCTTTTGAAATAATATACTTTAATTTTTTTTCTTACGGGAAAATAAAGCTATTTCCTTATCTCCCTCAAATATATCTGAAAGCCTTGTGTTAGGTAAATAATAAACACTTTTAATCCACCTAACTTTATAAATCGTAGATGAAAAATTTGAAGTTAAGTTACTCATATTCATACAACAAAGTTGGATTCAAGTATGTGATTATAGAGTTTGAAGCTTATTTTCACACTGCATTTGTTATATTGCCTTTCAAAGGATAGCAAAAAAAGATTTTATTTCTGCAGATAAATATATGTGTGTCAAATTAAAGTTATTGGACCACATGTGTTGGAATAATCTAGAGTATTTCAAGCACACAAAGTATGCCAATTGATTTAAACAAAATTACTTATAGAGCTCAAATAATGAAATTATTCCCAACTACAGTCATATTCAACTGCCAGTATGTTGGAGATCAAGCTAAAGTCTACTTTCAATTTGTTCTCTAGCTAAATATGAGAGGATGTTTTCTTGCTAAACAAATAAAATATTTTGGATTCATAAGGGATAAAATTTCATCTATTGTGTTCTTCAGAAATGTAAAATTCAAAATGATTTATATATAAGCTCTAAGGTTTATGTGTTATATAGGTTTATATATGTAGTTCATGGTTTATTCATACATGTTTACAGATAAATCACTTACCTAACCCAATTTCAATATATTCGTATTCTTATGTTTTATTCATTTTATTTTTATAATCTGTCCACTTACTGAGAAATATTGATTTTTAAAATTCATTGCAGTGAATATCCGGGGACAAAATCTTTTTTTTTTAAATATTTTATTTATTTATCTTTCAAGGGGAAGGGAAGGAGAGAGGGAGAGAAACATCAATGTATGGTTGCCTTTCGTGCGTCCCCTGCTGGGTGTTGGCCTGCAGGGAACTGGCCTGCAACCCAGGCATGTGCCCTGACTGGGAATCGAACCGCGATCGTCTGGTTCGCAGGTCTGCGCTCAATCCACTGAGCTACACCAGCCAGGGCTACAAAATCTTATTATTACAGTGTTTACTAAGTACAAATCTCACTTTTTAATTATAATATACTATAAAGTAACTTATTTTTTAGAAGCAAAATAATAATATTCCTTTCCAATTGCTGATCAGATTGATGTTAGTTACACTCAGTGCAAGGTTCATACAGAATTTTAACAGTTTTGGTAGATCTCAAAGTATCGGTCGCATTAACGCAACAGACCTAGCATCTGCAATGAAAATGGCAAATGTGAGGAAGGTTAAGAAGTGTTTCACACATGGAAGTTTAGTTTAAATAACTTTAAAAAATTATTTGTTAAATCATTTAAGTTTACTTGAAAGGTACAGTGAACCAAACAGAATAACTACTTCCTGATTTAATCAGCCAATTAAGTCAAAACGATAGGGAAATCTTGTATAGGCAAGCATGACAAAAGCCACTGAAAAGCTTATGAATTTATAACTTGTTAATAAAGACACTTTCAGACAAGGAAAAGAGTCTGGGACCAGAGATAAAAAAATAGATGAAAATTGTTTTTCCTTGACAGAGAAAGGAAGTGTAAGAAGATGGAATCTAGTTAACCTGAAGAAGAGAAAGAGAATATTCTCAGGGTAAATTATAATCCATGTGCTTCTAGGACTTTTCTAGGAGATGCTCTGCAGTCTACAGGTAAGAGAACTCTTTCCTTTCTCAGGCAGGTACACATAGTGAGGATCCCTGATGAAATTTCAGAAAAAAGAAAACTTGATACTAAAGTAACAAAACTTACTACCTATAATCTGAGTTTTATATCACCAGCAAATCTTGTATAACTTCTAAAAAATAACTGGTTTCCCGCATAGGTTTTCCAAAGGGCAGATACTACCTGACATACCGACATATATAGTACATTTCAGTAGAAATTATAAATATATTCTAAAGTTTCATAATGCTAATTAGCACAATCAGAATGGACACCCAGAAAAGACATGGCTACAGGAGGTAGGATGCTGGAATTGAGAGCCAGATGCAGAGGCTGAGACCAGGCAATGATTAACATCAGACATTCTCTGAAACTGACATGGGCAGAGGTGGGGAAAGAGATCCCAGATAGTTTAATTCGGTCTAATTAAAAAAGGCAGGTTGACAATCAAAGCCAGACAAACCAGATGCAAATGCAAACCCTAAAGTGAAAATAACATATAATTAACAGAAGAATCAGTTAAGATGCAAGAAATAAATAACTCGGGAGAAAAATTTCCTTTCTTACTCTAGAATTGCACAGTGTAATGAAGGAGCCAGTAGCCACCTGTTGCTGTTTACACTTGATTTAAAATAAAACTAAGTAATATTAAATTTTGTGCATCAGGTGCACATTTGATGGCTCAATAACCACATGTAACTAGTGGCTAATTTATCGTACAATGATGCTCTGTAGCGATAGCCTGAAACATTAGTGGGTAGTAATGCAACGTGTTTGCATGGGTATGTCACCCTTGTTTAAAGGTATATCTTCCAAAAGACAGTTGTGTGGGCACCAACAACTCTTACTACAGATAAAAAGAAAAGTCTGGATTTTCAAAATTTGTGAATAGATCTTGGACTGTGTTAAAAACATCAAGGTATGTGGAAACACACAGTCATCTCTCCTCACTTGGTGTCTCTCCCTAAAACTCCAACAGGTATGAGTGTACTTCTGCTAGTAAATCATGGAGTCACTCATTCACTCACTCAGGCAAAGAAACACCTTGGGTGTAATGAATATTTGTCACATGCTGTGGCAGGAGGCAGAAATACAAAGAAAATGAATATTCAGCTCGCTCCTACAAGAATCTCACTGTCCAAAAGTGGGGATAATGCATGCAAGAAATTCATGCCGATACATTGTATCAATAGTGTTATAGTGGAAGCACTTCTAGATGATTCTAAAAAAGTGGGACTCTCAGAAATTGTAAGGGTTGTTTAAGGGAAGATGAGACTGGGGACAAGAATACAAGTTAATGTACCAAGTCTGAAGATAAATTCAGAAATACTCAGGAGGACAGTTGACTGTAGTTCCTTGAGGATAGGGACTAACTCAGGTACTCACATCACTAACTATGTAATTACTTATTGGATAAAAAATACTCTGAGGAAATGTTAACACAATTTAATGATGATTGAGTATAGGAGTGACAGGGAAAGAGGTGTGAAGGATAATCACAACTTCGTTGCGTTGTTTTCTTTTCCTGTTGTAAGATGCAATCCTCCATGCTGTTGCCCAGGCCAGAAACCTGAGAGTCATGTTTGAGTCTTCCCTTCTCTTCTGACCAGAAGCAACCATATCCTACATCTTATGACTCTTAACTCCTTGATTTCTTTCAAAGTTGTTCAAATTTCTTCATTCCCAGTTCTACTGATTTAGGTTTTGTTAGATTTTATTTTGCTTTTTCTTATAGGGAGTAAATCACAGCCACCTATTTATTTCTTAAGACCCCAATCTAGGTCCCCCTCAACCAATTCTCACTCTGTGACTCGGATGATCTTTACCTAAGATATGAATATGATCAAATTATTCCATTTATATTTCAGTGACAGTCCACTCTCTAACTGGTAGTTAGAAACTCTTCAGAATAGTATTCCTTTAGGATCTTTCCTTACTTTCCCCATATATATTCATAACTTCACGTGTAACCTTTGGACCCTATTAAAGCTGTCACAGTTTTATGAATAAGGTGTGCTCTTATTCCTCGTTTCTGTCTTTAGACTTATCTGTCCACTGGCAATGCTCCCCACCCCAAACCCCATGCTCTGCCTGATGAATTATGGGTTGAATCAGGACATTTATTTATAATCTCCCGAGAAGGCTTTCCCCAATCAGGTTTCCTGGCCCCCTGGCAGGATCATGTGGCCATCTCCACAAGCCCTGCATAGAAATTACACAGGCCTATAAGAGCACTTATCACAAAGTATTTCAGTCTGTTTCTTGCAATATATTTGATTCCTGCTCCTCAGAATCTAGTAGAATGCTTAGCAGTAAATTTAACAAGGATATGGACAAAAATTTTGGTAAATCTCTAGATGCCCACTGGGTTACATAGAGATATCTGGCAATTAGAGAAGTGTTCTAGATTCAATATAAATGTGGGGGTCACTGAACTATAGGTAGCAATTTAAGCAATGAAATTGTATAAAATTTTCATGGAGAAAAATACACTGAGAAAGATATGATTTATCCTTCAGTCCAAAGTTTAACATTGAAAGCTGAGTAAAAAATTTACTTATAACTGGTGATCCATTCTTTCTACTACCTTTCTGATCCCAGTACTAACTGAATAAAATTGGTGAATGTTTTTATAATATTTTGATATGATTGATTGCAATTTATTTCATTTACAACTTGATTGTCCTGGCACTTCAGTATTACCACATCACAGCACAGCCTTCTCTGCCACCTCCAGCCATCCTTTGCCAGTGGGGTTTTAACAGTAATGAATGGCTTATTAAATTCCTGAGATGCCACCATTCATTTTCCCCCAACACATATTTATTGAAAGTCTAAGCCTTGAATTCTTTGCACAGACACAAAAAAGAAATTACGTAAAAGGCAGTGGGGCATTGCCTAACAGGTGGCTATTGAATAATCAAGGATTTGGGGGGGTTGTTTAGTAGATATAAGAATTTGCTTCCTGTATCACTGGAAAATCAGCAAACTAAGCTTTGCATTTAGGGAGCCATGTGGTCCCAACTTTTTGTTTAAGGCAAAAAAACTCATGAATGCCCCTGATGGTTATTTGGGTGGTCTTCTTGTAAACACAACTGCCAAAATTCTCTTCGAAAATTCCAATTCGATCATATAAATTCCCCAGTAAAAACCTTTTTGTGCTTCTGACTGTAGCAACAACACTGCCGAATTCTCTACAGGAGCATCAAGGTCACCGACGACTCAGTCTGTGGTTAATGGCTAAGCTCACTTTCAGGCCATACTTCTCCTCACTGTACTTCTCACTTGTTATTCTTTGGCTGCATCATCTTCCATATTCCATGGCTTTGTGTTTTCACACATACTATCCCTTGAGTGGTTCTTCCCTAGAATTGCCATACTCATTCTATCTTCTTGACCAATTCTAATTTTACCAGTTTAACCTAAAATTTCATTTACTTGGAGACACCCTTTATTCATGAATGTAAATTGCATCCCCTGTACTCATCTCTGTACTCATAACTGGGTGATTGGTTTAATATGTAACAATTTAATCTGTGTAATTATTTGTGCAATGCTTACCTACCTATTATACTGTAAGTTCTCTTGGATAAAAAAGCAGAATGGTCTGCTTGCTAAGCATTGAATCTTTAGCTAATGGTATAATATCTAGCTCAAAAGAGGTGTTTAGAAAACATCTGTGGAAATCACATGCTCCAAATAATTTCCTATAAAAGGAAGTCAATCAAAAATCATAATCACATATATACACTCAAATAGCCTAAATAAAAGTATTGTTAACACATTTGACAAATAAGATTTACTTCAGTAAGGATTGAATAGTAAATTAACAAAGCCATAAACGTGTCAATGTAGAGGCAAACCCTTAAAACATAGTGTACACTTGAAATTGTAAATAAATAATGTATATCAGTTCTGTTTCTGTTGCCACTATAATCACAAAAAATAGCTTTTTAATTCTATTTTATATTTCCCATACTGACATTTAATTAAATGTAAAACTAACTTAGTCACTTAGGCTATAAAATATAAATTGAAATTATTTCCCAAAGAAAAAATATATCACAAATAATTGTGTGCCTAGTATGTGAAAGGTGCCATGCTAAGTCTTGGAAGACTTCAAACTGAGATCTTAGACACATTCCTACCTGTGAACTAGACCATGAAAATGAGCCAAAATCCTCATTGGGAGAAAAGGGTATAAGAAGCTTTCAGGTATAGCAAGTGTAGGATATGAGAAAATTCACTGCAACATTATTAATCAGTTATTTGAGAGAGCATATATGGACAGCAAAATAGAAATGGCTGAAAAGATAGTTTGGAACCAGTTTGTGTGTTCAAAATGTTTCTAAATGACATATCAAAATACTATTATTTATATCATAGGTGGCCTAAGAAGAAGAATCAAAGATTATTTCACAGCAAACAGTGATTTCTTAGGTTCTAGTATTGGGACTTTGAGGAGTAGATTTAAAAAGCAAAATTATGGAAACAGAAATATTAGACAGAAAGTTCTTGCATTGGAATAACAAAATATTATGATGGTCTGGCCTCGGTATAGGCAAATATGAAGAACATAAAATATTTTAGGGCATTTATTTGTTTAATTCTGTGCCTCCTTCAAAGTCTGCCCCTGGGATAAATTGTAGTTCATATAAATCTTTGTAAGTCGAGGCTCAGCACAGTCTTTGAGATATAGACGGAAATCTAGACAAGTGCTTGGTGGGGGAGAGGGAAGTTTAGGTGGAAATAATGATTTAAGCAGTGATCTCAAAAGACTGAGATAAAATGAGTAATGCCAAGTACAGTATATTGGAAACATTTTCTCTAAAGTCAGGCAAAGACAAGGATGTCTACCACCACCTATTATAGTCACCATTGTATTAGAGGTCATAGACAGCTCCATAAGACAATAAGAAACTTAGAAACAAAGACTAAATGATGAAATAAGACATTCATTATTTACATATTGTTATTATTTACATTAAAAATCCAAAATAATCTAGAGACAAATATGTAGGAGTAAAAGGAGATTTTAGCAAGGTTTTTATAGAGAGAGTATATAATATAAAATATATATAATTTATGTGCATATATAATATATATGCATACATTATATATATACACACATTCCTATATACAAGAAACAAACAGCTTAAAAGTGACATTTGTAAATAGACACCATTTACAATTGTTACAAAAAGTATAAATTACCTAGGAAGAAATGAAACAAATATGTGTGTGAAAATTATATACAAACACTGTAAGGGACAGAAGACAAATACGCGCTTATGGGTAAGAAGACACCATCAAATAAATACAGAAATTCTTTTCAAATTGCTACAAAGATTCGATTCATTCTGATTAAAATTTCAGCAATTATGTGTATCTGTATCTAATAGCATGAAATGTTGATTTTAAAATCTAAATCTAGGTGATATAACAAGATAAATCTGAAGACAAAAATAAGAAAGTATTAAATAGAAACCCCAGAAACACACACATACAGGTAATTCAAATGCACCCCAGACAAAGCAGAGAAGATCATTTGACAGAAGGAGGGACTGTTCAACAGAGTAAACGTGGTGGGGTGCGGTGCGGAGGGAGGTTACAGAGACGGGGAGAAAAAGGAATGCACACATTTGGATTAAACCGAAACTAAAACTTAAATTTTTTTTTAAAAGTATATATGAGAATCATTCTGGTATTATTTAAGGAAGCATTTCTTAAACAGGGTACCAACGATGCAAATAACAAAGTAATAGAATGATAAAGTTGGAAACCTCTGCTCATCAAACAAACAGACTTAAAAGTGAAAAATACACAGGTAACACATTGGGAGGGGGTGCTTGCTGCAAATAAAATAACCAATTAGATGGCATCGACAATATATNCTTAAATTTTTTTAAAAAGTATATATGAGAATCATTCTGGTATTATTTAAGGAAGCATTTCTTAAACAGGGTACCAACGATGTAAATAACAAAGTAATAGAATGATAAAGTTGGAAACCTCTGCTCATCAAACAAACAGACTTAAAAGTGAAAAATACACAGGTAACACATTGGGAGGGGGTGCTTGCTGCAAATAAAATAACTGATTAGATGGCATCAACAATATATAGGCTCCTAGAGATTATTTAAAAAATAAACAATAGAAGCTTTGATGAAAGACCCCAGTGGACATTTCAAAGAGTATGAAACTCACGTACCTAATAAATGTAGAAGATCAATGGAACTAGTCAACAGGGAAATACAAGACAAAATCACAATGGTATTTGACACACTTGATGAGCAAACATATTTTTAAAAATCTGATGAAGACCAAGATTTGGAGAGGGAATGAATTTGTTTCCCTTGCATATTGATGACTAAGGTGCTGACTGGCACAGTGGCTTTGGCAGTGTTGTAGAGCTGAACTTTCACATACTCGAAGGCTCAGAGTATGAATAACCCCCCAAATTTTAATGCATCTGTGCCGGAAGACATATACAAGAATATACATATATACACATGTACACTTGCAGAATATATTACTTAAGAAGAAATAATATAATATCCACTGACTGGAAAACACATAAATAAATTATAGTAAGTACAGTCAATAAATACAGAGAGCAGTGAAAAGCAACGAAAAAAATTATCAGGAAAACCACAAATATTCGTAACATAATTTTAAGTCAAAAAGGAAGTGTCAGAAGGCATCCTAAAGTATTATGCTTATTCTCTCTATATAGTCTTTTGTGTCTGGAAATTCCCATCTCCACTGTGTATTATCTGGAGATAAGTAAAGGGAAGGAAGGGCATAGCAAAATTGCTGAAAAGCTTGACATAATGAGGATGCAAGGTGAGAATAAGAGTAAATGAGGTGAAAATAAGGAAGTAGAAAAAGAGAAAGGAGGAGCTTTTGCTCAGCAACAATAGTTTCAGAGTTTGATGCCTGGGAGTGAGGACGTGTTGCTGCAGCAGTGAAGGCTGCGTGGCTAGACATGCAGGTTACTAAATAGCCTTGGAGCAAAGGAGGCTCAGTATAGTTATCAGGTCACTATTTTAGATCACATGTATTGTGGTTGTTTTGTATCTAAAAGACTACTTTCTATCAACTTTATTTCATAGTCTGTTTGCCTAAGAACCCTTAAGAATTTTCTATGGCTGTTTTTACTTTGTCAGAGGACTAAGCGGTGGGAGTTACATGTTCTGTGACAAGCTGAGCACGCCAGTGTTCAGTAGCAAACCGCCAAAAAGTCACATAATGTACCTGCATACTTTAAAACCAGTATGCGGTCCTGCTTGGGCAGTAGAAAATGAGGCATCTGAGTGACCTCTTCATCCTGAAACCCCACCTGGACACAATATTTTTGCAGAGGCCTGCCTTTTCTCTTTATTCTCTTTTGGATCTCTCTGTAAAACAGTGATCAGGAATGACATTCATGGATGCTCACAAGAAATGGCATCCCAAGTGCTCTCAAGGCTTCTCAGGCCAACACCAACCACGTTAGACTCTCTGAGTGAGCCCCTTTATGGTACAGGATGCTGAGGTCCAAGTAATGCATGGACCTATCTGTGTTACTCAGAGTAATGGTGGGAAGATTAAGACAAGAAACCCCCTCTGTCTGGATTCAGTTAGTGAAGGTTCCAGAAGTGAAACACCCAACCAACTTTAGCACAACGTGGTGGCAACGTTGCAGGAATTGGAACATGGAACACTGGAACCACTTTATCTTTGATACCTGTAAGACTATAAAAATTCACTTAAGTTCTTTTGTCAGTAGTTTCCTTACTTATAAATGATATCAGCCTTAGCTTCACAGGTTGCTCAGAAAATTGAAGGATGTTATTCATAGGAAGCACTAGTTATAAACTATGGCATGACAATTGTTAGTAACTTGTATACTTATTATTGAATTCACCATGAAATTATGTGAATTTATAGCTATTAAAATCATTTGAAAGTGTTTTTCCATTCATTTCCCACTGTCACCTATTACCCAGAATGCTTAGTGATATAGCCTCTTCACTAATCTCCCCATATCCACTCTGGTGCCTATTTAAATCCTGCTCCAAATTGAAGTCTGAGTGGTCTTTACAAAACGCAGATCTCATCCAACAATCTTGCTTCTGCTTAAGAGATTTAAATGTTTTTCCATTGCTCTTTGGATAAATATCAAATCATTAAGGCCACTTGCATTACCTCGCTAAGGTGAAGGTAATGCCTCTCTACTACATATCCCTATATTTTCTTCATGTTTCATCAACAATGATTATCTGACAGTTCTTCAAGTACATGCCAGCCTCCCTCCTACCACGGGGCTCTTGTAGGTCCTTTTGTCACACGCTTGTGGAACTTTCTCTCACTACATCCATATTTCAGGGCAATCACCACTTCCTCAGGGAAGTTTACCCCAATCTTAAAGAATAAATAAGGCTCTTTTATTAGAAACTCTCATAAAACACTCTTCTTTCACTTCCCATCACTGTGTGAGACTCAAGTGTATTTCTTTTTGATAAACTTCTGGACAAGGAACAAAGATTTTAGATTTGACCATTTAACATCAGTTCAACAAGCATGCTCTCAGTGATCCAGTGTCAACTGTTAAATCACAGCTTACTTCCACCCTGAAGAAAATCAAGAAATATAAACAAAACAAACAAAAACAACCAAAAATAAAAAACAAGGAGCACTGGTAGAATGTTTTCTTGCACCTATGTGAGGGCAAAGAGGAAAAATCAACACAAATGGGAATAGTACAGGTCAGAGAAGAACATAGGTAAAATTATGGTGTCCTGTTTGCATATAATGGAATATCATCACTACTGACATAGGATAGTAGTAATGAACTAACACATAGTTTACGTTCTCCAAACCCAGAAGACTCTTACCCTGTGCTCAGGTTTGAAGCTAACAGAAGTTATGTGTTCCTGGGAGGAAGACACAAGCCAAAAATACAGGCATACCATGAAGATACTTGGGTTTAGTTCAACACCACTTCAATAATGCACATATTGCAATAAAATGAGACACACAAATTATTTGTTTTCCCACTGTATATAACAGTTATGTTTATTTATATCATACAGTAGTCTATTGACTGTGCAACAGCATTATGTCTAATAAACCAATGTACCTACTTTAATTTAAAAATTTTTATGGCTAAAAATTTAACCATTATCTGAGCTTTCAGGGAGTTGTAATCTTTATGCTGAGGGAGGGTCGTGTCTTGAGGATGACATCTACTGACTGATTGGGGTGGTGGTTGCTGGAGATGGGGGTGGCTGTGCTGATTACTTAAGATAATAGAGTTTGCCACTTCAATTGACTATTCCTTTCATGTACAATTTCTCTGTAGCATGTGGTGCTATTTAATAGCATTTTACCCGCAGAATTTTTTTTAATTGGAGTTAATTCTCTAAAACCTTGTAACTGTTTTATCAACTAGTTTGCATAAAATTCTGAGTTCTTTATCATCATTTCAAAAAGCTCCATGGCATCTTCATGGCGTATAGTTTATCTCAAGAAAATACAAAAGAAGAAATCCCTCAACTGTTAAAGTTTTATCGTGAGATCATGGGAATTTGGTCACACCTTCAGACTTCATTTCTAATTCTAGTTCTCTTTTTATTTACATCACATCTGTAATTACTTCCTTTTCTGCTATCTTGAACCCCTCAAAGTCATCCATGAGGGCTGGAATCCACTTCTTCCAAACTCTTGCTAATGCTAATATTTTGACCTCTTCCCATGAATCATGAATGTTCTTAATGGCATCTAGTACGGTGTATCCTTTCCATAAGGCTCTCAATTTACATTGCCCAGATCCATCAGAAGAATCACTATTATTGGCAGCTATAGCCTTACAAAATGCATTTCTTAAATAATAAGACTTGAAAATCAAAATTAAGCTTTGACCCCTGGGCTGCAGAATGGATACTGTGTTAACAGTCATGAAAACAACAATAATCTTGTTGTACCTCTCCACCTGAGCTCTTGGGTGACCAGGCTCATTGTCAATGAGCAGTATTATTTTGAAAGGAATATTTTTTTCTGAGCATAAAGTCTCAACAGTGGGCTTGAAATATTCAGAAAACCATGTTGTAAACATATGGACTGCCACCCAGGCTGTGTTGTACCATTTGTAGAACACAGGCAGGCTTAGCATAATTCTTAAGGGTAAGTGAGCATTGATTTTTGGAATGGTGAGTGAGCACTGACTTCAACTTAAGCTCTCTAGCTACACTAGCCCCTAACAAAAAAGGCAACCTGTTCCTTGAAGCTTTGAAGCTAGGCATTGACTTCTTTAGCTATGAAAGTGCCAGTTGGCATATTCTTTCAATAAAAGGCTGTTTCATCTACCTTGAATATCTACTGCTTAGTGTAGCAACCTTCATTCATCATCTTAACTAGATCTCCTGCTGCAGCTTCGACATCAGCACTTGCTGCTTCACCTTGCACTTTTGCATTATAGAGACAGCTTCTTTCCCTCAATCTCATGAACCAGCCTCTGCTAACTTCCAACTTTTCTTCTACAGCTTCCTCACCTCTCTCAGCCTTTGTAGAGTTGAGGATGGCTAGGGCCTTTCTAGATTAGGCTTTGCCTTAAAGGAATTTTGAGGCTCATTTGATTTTCCACCCAGACCACTAACACTTTCTCCATATCAGCAATGAGGCTTTCACTTTATCATTCATGTGTTCACTGGAGTAGCACTTTTAATTTCCTTCATGAACTTTTACTTTGCATTCACAACTTGGCTAACACTGGCCTAGCTTTCAGTCTGCTTCAGGTTTCAACACGCCTTCCTCATGAAGCTTAATCATTTCTAGTATTATTTAAAGTGAGAAATGCGTGACTCTTGAACATTTAGAGGGCACTGTAGGGTTATTAACTGATGTAATTTTAGTAGCATTTTTTCTCAGGGAACAGGGAGGCCTAAGAAGAAAGACAAGACATGTGGGATGGCTGGTCAGCAGAGCAGTCAGAGCACACACCCTGAGAAATGTATTACACTTGCTGTCTTATGTGGGAGCGGTGTGTGGAAACTGGAAACAACTACAGCAGTAATATCAAAGGTTATTTATCACAGATCCCCATAAAATATAAGAAAAAGCATGAAATATTGTAATAATTACCAAAATGTGACAAAGAAATGTGACGTGAACAAATGTGGTTGGAGAAATGTCAATGATTGACTTGCTCAACTCCGGGTTTCCACAAACCCTTTCCACAGAATTTGTAAAAACATAGTATCTGTGAAGTGCAAGACAGCAAAGCACCATGAAACCAGGTGTGCCTGTCTCATTATACCCACAAAAGCTTTTCTGCACATATTTTATAAATACAATCAAGCTTTTATATTTTTAACTATTAAACTGTACTGCTTGAGATCTAGTGAGTAAATTCTCCTCACTCATCAGAGTATCACTAAAAGGAGCACTTCTTATGACAGCGTGTTCAGTCTGTATTCATATATTTAGCCTATTTTATTAAGGTCAGCCTCCTCTTCTAGACTCTACTGTCATAGCAAGTACCATGTCTGCATTTGATCAGCATTGCATACCCAGCATCTAACACAGAGCTTGGTTCATAATGTGGATTCACAGATTTTTTAATATAAATAGATGGGTGTATACTTAATTAATTAAAGACAATAAGGCACAGAGTAAAAGGCCCATTCTAAGCAACATGTCCAGGTTTTTAAAGAATGAGAGTATCCTGGAAATCAAAATAATGGTTTAAAAGGTATGTCTTTGTCTATAATGCAAATAAAAATATTCTGCAAAGAAATTGACAACTGTTTCCACTTTTCTTTTTGTTTCAAGACAAATAGCATCATAAAGAAAAATCCAGGTTTTCATTAGGGAAAGAGATAAAGAAAATATAAAAGAAATCAATGAGATATGAGAGAATGTGGTTTAAAGGTAACAGAAAGAACAATAGTGGTAGATGGCACACAAGGGATAAATGAGCAAAACAGGGGGGTTAATAGACACACAGATACGGACAACAAGTGGATGGTGGCCACAGGGAAGAGGGCTGGGGGAATTAGCAAAAAAGGTAAAGCGGGACAGAGGTTCCAACTTCCACTTATATGAAACAAATTATAAGTCATGAAAATGCAGTAATACAACATAAGAAAAACAGTCAATATCACCATAAAAACTTTATATGGTGAGAGAGGGTTACTAGATTTATTGTGGTGATCACAATTTAAGGAATATAAAAATTGAATCAGTAGGCTGTACATCTAAACTATAATATAGTCAACTGTACTTTAATTTATAAAAGTAAGAATAGAGGGTTAACAGAACAAGGCGGGATTTAGTAGTATGCTGGAGAGATTGCAAAATACCAGGGATGAAAGAAATTGCAATTTGCTTACCATACTTTGTATATTTTCCCCGGTAACAAAATCCCTACCTTTTATCTGACTGAGTTACAGTCTATATTTTCTATCCTACCTTACAGTGAAGTGTGGGCATATCACAAACTCTAACCAAAGTAATATGCAACTCCAGGTGTGTATTCTTACAAAGAAGGTGCAAGACCTTTTTTTCTTTCTTTTTATCCTTCTTCTTGGTACAGATGTAAATACAATGGCTGGACCTATAGCAGCTATCTCAAACCGTATGAACACATCAGATTAAAAGCTGAGATATAAGGTAGTGTTAAAAATATTTTAAAATATTATGGAAGGAGCATATGTGTAGTATGTTTTTTATTTCCTCATTTCACTTATGAATTTTGACGAAGGTTAGTGAAATATCTAATTTTACATTGTTCAATGTATTTATAATGATTAGATATTACACTCTACAGACTGACCTCGGAGTTAACTACAGTAATTGAGAGTTTTATATTTCTGAAGTGTCCCATTATAGAAATCCATAGTGGGAAGGTCAGAAAACACAAAGTGTCCTTTGTAAAAAGGCAGGGACATATTTCTTTCAAATTCTTAAAAATTATATTTATAATAAATGAGAAAGGAAGGTACACTATAAAACAATACAATAAAGAGGATATTCAAATCTTACAGTTCAGCATGATTTGCTAAGAAAGAGCTTCTTATCCACATTGTAACACATGCTTCTTGAGCTTTATGAAATAGAAATTGGAATGTTTTGAATCAGACCTCAGCCCTTAGTATATAAATGACCTCAGTGGACCTTGGCTTCCAAATTTAGCATTATTTGATAGATACTAAAATAGAAAGCTTTCCCATTTACAGAAATATCCCTTTGCTCCATGTTGTAAAATTAATTTTTATTATGAAAGTATCTTCTTGACATATAGAGTTAGAAAAATTATTTGGTAACAAGAAAAGTTTGGCAATATTAAATTCTTTGCAATTATAAGAGCAAGGTCTGTTCTATCTCCACTTTATCTGAACCACAGTAGTTTTAGTTTTTATTTGCTTCTTATACTAGATTTCAGTATAATATTTTCTTTAAAGAAAAGGTTCTTTAACTATTTAAAGAGTGAAGAATCAAATGCTTGTATCAAATTTTGCTTCCTACTCAAACATAAAAATTACAGCAAGAGAGGTTTTTTAAAAATATATACCAATCCAACAATAAGGAGAACAAGAAGTGAAAATTTCAGCAATATTTTTGTTAGGAGAAATCATATTAACAAGTGATAGTCAACTAAAAAGACTAAAAAGAATAGAATCCCAGTGGGCAGTATGAAAAGCTGAGAACAAACCAAAGCACTTACATCACGAAGGCACAAGAATCAGCTGAACAATGTACATTCATAATTAGCAGTACAGGATAGAGAATACAAGAAGGACTTAATAACTGTGGTTTGAAAACAGTGGACCCCTGTGTTCTCCGTTTTTTTTTTTGTTTTTTTTTTTTACCCCTGCGAGCCTGTTCTCTACCAACTCAGCAAAGGATAAGGAAGTATTATAAAAAAAGAAGAAGAAAGAAGTCCAGACTAAAGGATACTGGCTCCAGCTGAAACACCAAGTATTAAATTTAGAACCGGTGATTACAATAGAATCCTATGCAGCAAAAGGAAAGAAGAAGCTCCTACCCTTTGCAACAGCATGGATGGATCTGGAGAGCACTATACTAAGTGAAGTAAGCCAGGCGGTGAAAGACAAATGCCACATGAGTCACCTATAAGTGGAACCTAATCAACAAAACAAATAAACAAGCAGAATATAACTAGAAACATTGAAATAAAGAACAAACTGACAGTAACCAGAGGGGAGGGGCAAGGGGGATAATGGCAAAACAAGGGGAGGGCTATCAAGGAATATGTATAAAGGACTCATGGACAGAGACAATGGTGGGAGGGGCATAGGACTGAATGTAGGATATGGGGGGAGGTGAGGGTGGCTGCTGGCACAGGAGAGAATGGTGAAGGGAAAATGGGGACAACCACAGTTGAAAAGTAGTAAAAAAAACAAAGTTAAAAAAATAAATTAGCCCTGGCTGGTGTGGCTCAGTGGATTGAGCTTTGGACTGCAAAGCAAGTAGTCACTGGTTTGATTCCCACTCAGAGCATATGCTTGAGTTGTGGGCCAGGTCCCCAGTAAGGGGTGCACAAGAGGCAACCACACACTGACGTTTCTCTCCCTCTTTCTCCCTCCCTTCCCCTCTCTCTAAAAATAAATAAAAAATATTTTTAAAATACATTAAATAAACCACAATTAAATAAAAGAAAGTTAAAAATAAAATAAAATAAAATAAAACAGGTTGATTAAGTGATCTTAGTCTCTCTGAATGCAATGCATTGATTTCAAGATCTCTTAACACATGATTACCAGAACATTGGCAGTCAGGGATTTAATCTCCAGGCAAGAAATTTAAAAATATTTCTCAGGGGAATCTAGAAAGTCCAAGGGAAAAAGATCCAAAGATGTGGATATTTTGAAGAATTCATCAACAAATAGCCTATCTATGATGAATAGGCTGTGTTGCCATAAACCTCAAATTAGATCAATATTCTTCCCCTACCTTTCTGTGAATATACACCTTCCAAATAAGATTCCTGCCCCCTTAATCATTAACATGATGCTAATAATTAATAAACATATGAAAAAAAGCTGACATGGATGTTAGAAAATCCAAGCAAGCAGAGAGAAAACACAACTGGGAAGAAACTGATGTCTTTTCAGAAAGAAAGAAATGTCATAAAGATGTTATTAATGACTTCAGAGGTGTAAAAGCAGATACTGCAGACATAAAACAAGATCCCATAGAAATTAAAACATTAGGCAGAAATGGACTGCTCAGTGTATTATGTGAAAAATAGATAGTATATCAATGAGAAACTATGAAGCAAAGGTATAAATTCAGACTCAACAGTTTAGGAGCCCTAATGTTAAGGTAAAAGTAGCTGTTAGAGAAACCAGAGCAAAGAAAATCATCAAAACATTAGGTCACAAAGTTGTCTCCAAATTGAAGGACATTAACGGAATTTAAAAATTCAGCAAGCATCCAGCACAATAGATGAAGGTAGATTCGGTTAAAAAATAAAAGAAAAAACAACAACAACCAACTAAGAATTTTGAAAGAAAACTCACATTCAAAGAATCAGAGATCTGAATGATTTCAGGTTTGTCCACAGAAGATGGGAAGTAAGAAATCAATGAAACAGTATCTTCAAATTTATCTGAGGAAATTATTTTCAACTTAGCATTCTATACTCAGCAAAATTAATATTTTTATGAGAGCAGAATAAAAGCAATTTTTAGACTGCTAAACTACTTTAAAATAATTAGTGTTTAGTTTAGTATGTAAGTTTATCTAATTAGGAAAAAACTTTCTTCTAAAAATATGAGTCTCAAAATATTTGAGGCAATATAATTAATAAAAGATCATTATGCATTTTCCATATTTGTAAAATAAAATACATCCCCTTAGTGGTTAGCATAGTGGTGGCTAGGGTGATTCAATTGTAAATATATGAATATATTACCTCAGTATATCAAAGTTGTTAGTGTTACTTAACTGTGATGTATATGCATATTAATCCTTGGTGTTTTTGTCTAGTTTGGGTTTTCTAGTTGTGTATATATGAATAAAGCCCACTAGTGCTCCATCCTGGTTAGAGTTATGTATTTGGGAATATGTTTCCCTATTGATTACCTGGAGTCAGGTTACATTGTTGATTAGAATGGTTGTTCTCTCCCCCTCCTTTTAATATCTGAGAATTACACTAGAGACTAAAGTTTACTCCAACATACTGTCTTTCTAGAGAGAGAAGAGAAATTGATTAAAATTATTTTGAAAATAACCTAGACTTTATTAAAATTAAGAACAGTGTCTCCTATATGTATAATCCCCTGATGAGCAGTTAAATATTTGTTTTGGTAATACTATAGAAACATTTTAGAAAATGGATAAAATTAAATGGTATATATTATTTGTATATTCAAAATGATCTTTATAGATAAAATACAGCAGGTTTTTAAAACTTCTTACTTTTTTAAATTTAATACTTCAAATAATTGTTAAATTTTATCAAAAATCTGAACTATTTTTGTCTACTCAAAAATAATTGTCATTTTCTGCCAGTTATTGAGGTTATTTCATTTAATAAACAATTAAAACTAAAAAGTGCCTTAAAATCTGATTAGAATTTGATGGTTAAAAATCTGAACATTTTTTATGAAATGTTATATGTGGTTATTTACTGCTAAACATACTAAGATTTTTAGCAGTGAATTGTATAACTCCATAAAATTACATTTTGAGTCAAAATTATCATTGAAATATGAATTTTAATTTAAAATTCCCCAGACACTAGAAATTTTAACACTTGGATATTTAATATCTAATGTAATTAGATATTAGCAATTTGATTATGAAACATTTGCGAATTTAAAGAAACACTTTGCAGAATTCTTTTTTGGTCAGGTATTGTAGCAAAAAATGGCTATTATTTTGCTTAGTAAACTCTATGTTAGAAGTTGTGATTTAAGTATAAAAGGTTTGTTAGCCTGTTAACATCTAAGCCACACACATTATTACTAATTGTTGAGACTCAGCCAATCACTTCTTCTCCCTTTGCTTAATTACATTGACTTGTCAATGCACAAGGAAGTCTTAAACTGGACATCAGTTCAACTTCAAATATAACAGCACCAATCACTATCCGGTCCCACGTAACCCTACGCATGTAGTCAACATCAAGTGATGGAAGAGATATGGCGATAACTGTTGCCTCCAGAACTACTATCTTTCTCACTTAAACTTCCCTAAACTTAAAGATTACTATCTACTCCTGAGTTGTCTGAGTTAGCTCATCATTCAAGCTTTTTTCTTCTCTTCCCCAGGGGGTTTGGGATGCGGCCACCCCTGATGACTGAGTAAGATTGAGGAAGTGCACTCCCTTAATGCAGTGAGCATATTGTGCATCCATTTATACATATACAAGAAAAATAAAAGTCAAAGATGAAAGTGAAGTGGACATAATTTTAATGATTTTTTTTCAATTTTGTGCATTGGATTCAAACAGCAAACTGTGTGCACTCAACTGTCATCACAATGTTGGCAAGAGGTCTGTGTCGTTTACCATTTTACACACAATTGTTCATTACAGTATGTTATCAGCCTCGTGGGAGCCAGGGGTGTGGCATGGTAAGCAGTGGTGGTAGTGCACCTAACTTTTATATTATCTAACTTGAAAATATTTCTCTTCTATGATTCCTTTTTTTCTTGATAAAAATAGGTTTCACCAAACGTTGGTGGTGCACACGCACTACCATTCATGCTTGACATCACACCCCTGACAGAAACACATGTTCTTATTTTGTTGATAAAAAGTATTACAAAAATTTCCATACAAAAACTATTTTCATAGAAATCTTGCATTTCCACAAATAAACCTGAACATTTTTTTGAAAAAAAAAAACTGCTCAAGAATTTTGTTCATTTAACATTGTGACTGTATTGATAAATGCAGTCCATTTCAAAGTTCTCTGCACATAGTTTTCTACAAATGACCAGTCCCCTTTTCCTTTCACCGAGATCTACCCAGGCTCCATCAAGTTCATTTATAGCAGGAACTAGGGTTTGAATGAACATTTCTGAACGTTAAAATGAAAGCTTCCATCTTCCACATAACTATCAATACCTAGCCTTTTATTATAACATAAGACAAAGATTGCAAACTATTATTTTTTAAATTCAGAATCTCTGAACCAGCCGTTGCTTTTTATTCTTGTTGTGGGGTTGGGAAAGGGCATTTGGGGTGAGAGAGTAGGTAAATAGGTAGGAATCTGGTAGCATTACATGTTAAATTTCCTGCAGATGAATTTAAGAAGAACATTATTGCCTTGGTAATTGGCATTTCTACCTCAATCAGTGACACAAACTGTGCAAAAAGAAAGGAAACACTGATGAAGATATGCTTTATATTCCACTTGCCATAAAATTCAGATTTGTTTTGTGTTACATTTTTCACATTCTATAAACACATATTGTCTATTTCAGATGATTGCTGTACCGAGTTGTTGAGGGCTAGTTACATCACCACCTCTATAATCTGGATGTTCAGAAGACTGTACTGTTTCTTGTAACACTACAGTTTTTTGCTGATTCCAAGTATTTTTATTCTTACTTTTTTACTGGTTACCCTCAGGGCATGTACATTCCATCTCTGGCAACAGTTGGACTTCAAAAGGAACCTGTAATTTCTTACTGGACTGCATTTGAAACCAGGCACAAAATGCGCATGTAACATTCACTCAGAAGAAGGGAGGAACCCATGATAAACAGTATAACCCCGTGTAACTTGGTCGATCCATGATGCTTGTAAATCAAGTCTGATCATTGCAACTGCTTAGATCACAGAGTCTCTAGTTCATAGACACAGCGGCATGAGGTAACTCATTTTATTTTGCACAGGTTGCATATTTCCACAGGAAACATTCTCGCTAAATTGTTTGGAAAAAAGACGACAGTTTGTGCTTGGGTGTTTGGCCTCCCAGCTTTATGCCATGGTTTCTTTACCTGGCAACCTTCTGTCGTTAAATGTGTGCATGTTGATAACTTCTTCTGTTTTCACAATAACTGGGGCCTGTGGCTTGTGTTTTAACCGACGCTGACACTTCAGGGACATCCTCAGTTCTTCTACCATGGCGCTACAGAAGGACCTCTACAGAATAACACAGAAAATGAAATATTACAAAACAGATCGACTGCAACTGTCCAGGAACAATACTGAAATCATTCTCAACAGACAATTCAACATAACAGCCTTGATTTTTGAAAAATGTCAATACAAAGATTATAACAAATTGTTACACTATTAATATACAACACATGATAATTAAAATATTTTATCAAGGTGGATGAGTTTAAAGAAAATCTCCACTTAATAATGAAATGAATTGCCAACTAGGTATGCATATATTCCTTATAGCTTGAAAAGATTTTCAGCTGTAAAATTAATTAGCATCATAACACATATATCTACCTTAAAATTTAAATACAAACACATATATACAAATCAATAACCAGAAATCCATTCTTGTTATAAAAAATAGAAGAAATTTACCACTTTTTAGATCACAACATGAGATATGAAAATTTTCTTTAAACACAGATTTGTCATTGTGCATCTCAAAACAGAACAAAAATAGAACTCACACAGACATAAAAATATGGAAAATAATTTCTGGTATTCACTATACGCAGTTGTGATAAGGCCTGTAAAACTATTGATGATGATTACAAATCAAATATGAATTAATCATGAAATAACAAATTGGAGTACATTAAAAAGTCCATGAGAAATATTAACTCCTTTGTCACTATCAGCTTGATAACTGAGAGGTGATACTCTATCATATGAAGAAAAAAATGACCATAGAAAATATTTTTTAAATTTTCATTTTATCAGCAGTAGGTTGTCTAGAATATCAGTCTATCTGGGCCTCATTATTACAAGCTCCTCAGAATTCCCATTACAAAGTCATATTTGTGAAACAAAATTTTGTTGGTCTCCCTCTCCAGCTAATTGAGATATACCTGTGTTAAGTTACATATAAATCAGATTCATGAACCAGTTGTATATATATTGTTATTGAAATTCAGAAGGACTGAGACTTAGGCTTTTTCTGTACAACAACTAAGAAGGTAGAAAACAACTAAAAATGTGAACAAGTATGAAAAATCTATACAATTTCAAAAAGTGATATGAACACATAATGAAATAAGCTTAATTAAATATGGTGGATATGAAAACTTGGTTTTTGCCTTAAGTGTTAGCTACTGTGCTTTTGGTCAAGTTAAGCTAATACCAAAAGAAGACAAAATGAAAATATTTAATACCACATATGCTTAGGTTTAAAAAATATTTTTCATGTATAATCTTTCAGGACAAATATTTTATGACTAATATTTCAGTGAAAACAGGCATCTCTTTGACAAAGAAAACTGAGTCAGAGGGAGGGAATGTCACTTTCCACAGCTCACACCGGAAACTCCACCAAGACAGCCTGGTAACCAGTTCTGTAACTTCTGACCCTCCCCTTGTACCTTCTTGTTCATTCCTGGCTATACCCATTTTTCCTTTATGGGTTCCTAAATCATTTTCCTAGTGATCTTCCTAACTCCATGTCTATCTAGCCTATTCCTTCCTTAAAGGATCATCTCTACCAGAATAATGTAAAATGAAGCTTTTCATTTTTTCATTTTCATTTTTTAAATTCCAGTTATTAATGGCATTCTCTTATTCAAGAAATAGGTGAAATCCAAATATCCTATTTTTCCCAGTGTGACTTCTCTGACTCAGCTTTCCTCTTTTCTCTCTGCCCTATTTCTTTTTTCTCTATACCTGCCTTTTCTGCTTGGACCTCCAAAGTTTTTCTCCTGAGCCTGGTACCTTGCATTTTTAACCCTTATCTGAGGACATGACTAAACTTTTAACTTAATTTGGGAATCGCTTACCCACTGAAGAGGCTCATTATTTTCACTCAATTTAGTTTTGTCTCCTTGGTATTTTTAACTCATTTTAATGTTTTTCTGTCTGATCTCTAGGCTTTGTATGAATGCCTCTCAATGAATCATAAAGGGAAGAGATCTTGTTCTCATGGTATGGATGGTACACACATGTTCTTTAAATGTTCACTGAACTAACAATACCTACATGTGACTCCGATACTTAATTCTTATTTTTAAGTGTTTCTAATCCAATTGGTTAAAATTTTTTTCAAAATTTTTATGTAGTAAAATACATTGCATACAAATTAATTAATAGGAAAACTGGTTTTGTTTAATAACATGAAATTAGTAAAGATATTATTGTTTTAGTACTTGTAATGGATAATGATTAAATGCAACATGAGAATTCCCCAATAACTAGTGAATTACTGTCATGCGTTTTATTGTGTTAAACTACACAGTTCTGAAATCCATGAATTATGTTTCTGTTAAAGATTTATGGCACCTGACAGCCAGTATAGGGACACAGTGTTTCTTGTTGCTCAATACCTACTATTAGATGTACTTATTAAGAACATGATGACAATGATGATGAAGATGGTGATGATGACAACACTGTAGAAATGGAAAAATCTGACTCCAAAAGGGGGAGGAATACATAGTCTTGAGGTAACTTAGTCTTGGCTCTCTGTTGAAACATTTAACAGAAGAATTGATTAGATAACATAACATGGTCAGAGCTTGATGCCATTGACACTTAAAAATGTTATAAGATGTGAATAAATTTTTAATTGTTTGAAATAAACCTTCATTTAAAAGTAATAAATATCCCAAATGTTATATAATTTATAGCACCCTCTTCTTGGCAAATTTGGATTTTAGACAGTTTGATTATATTAGTTTCAAACATCATAGAATAGATGCACTAATTAATATTTACTGTCCATACTAAGAGAGTATGGACAGAATGATTTTCTCAGAAAAAAATCTTATAAATGTACATACCCATTCAACCACAAAATTACACAATTTTATTTCTAGTAAGTTAAAAAATAATATGTATTTAGTACACTATATGTAACTTCAGACCATACATAAAGCCATATAAAATTCTTTTAAACAAATTTTATGTGCTATAAAATTCATAATGCTGAAGAATATAAAATGTAGATTTAAAAAATTCCCCAGAGTTCTTATCTTTTATAATTTAAATATGGAAAATTTCATCTTTCATAATTTAATATTATCTCATGCAAATTATATTTATAATATACTCAGTTTTTCATTTTATAATTTAAAATTATCTTAAGTAAATTATAATTACAAATTTAGAAATTCTGAAAATTGTAAATTTATAACTTGACCACTACAATTTTTAAGTTTTATATATTTACAAAGGCATGAGAAAGTAAAAATTTTAATCAAATAACCTTTAATTAACCGATCAATAAACTTGATTATGTGTCAACTTATCAGTTTTATTCATTTTTCTTTTAATCACCTGAATTTTGCCAGTGCTATTTTAAACTGTTAATATAACTATACGTAAAAAATAGTTTTTTCTTAGGTTAGATTACCAATAAAGCAACTGTGACACTTTCTTCCCACTTATAGAATATTAGAATATTTTTAATACTTCACAATAACTATGAAAAGTGTTAAATTTGAGCAAGAGTTTTGATTCAACATATCAAATTAAAAGAATTTAGTAATATCATAAAGTATGTTGCTGAAAAATCACTATGTCTGATTTTAAAATAAAGTTCTAACGTCATTTGATAGAGACACATTATCTTTCCTAGTTCGTATAATGATTGGAATTTTATAAAATGTCTTTTTATGGAACTATGAAATAGGCTTTGAAAAGCCCAAGTGCAGTTTACAGAAGTTTCCTGGGTTATAATAAACAGGAAGGAAGAGGAGAAGAAAAGGCAAGTAGAAAAGATAGGAGAAGCGGAAGAAGAAAGCAGGAAAAGGGAAAGTGGGGACAGGAAGAAAAGCGGGGGTGGATACTGAGGGAGGGGAAAAAGAAATCTGTTTTGCTCTTCAAATCACTCCTCAGGGATGAAACCACACAAACTGTGTCATTAAATAAAGAACTTTCTTAGGGTGAAAACAACAACAAAAATGTTTCACCACATTAATGTAACAGACTACAAAAAGAAAAAAAGAAAGGCGCAGAGATACTAACCATTATTAAAAACCTTTTAGTAAGTTTCAAAAGTTTACTAAACAGTGTCTGGATGGTAGGGTGGCACTAACCAAATAGAAGATTCCTGAAAATGAAAATTTAAATCTTTGAGCTGTTAGCATGTAATGGCATTTAAATTAGTAAAATTCATTATCATATTCACTATAATTAATGAGGCAATCTGTATTTACACAACTCTAATCTTAAAAAAATGAAGGTCAGGAAACTTTAAAAATATTAATTTGACTATATTTACACTGCTTTTTAAAAAAGCTATACATATTTTTTAAATTTTGGGTACAATAAGACAACACATAGCTTGAAGATAAATGTTCTAAATAATATCATTGCTGGTGTTATAGAGTAACTCATTTTTAGCCTTAATAACTTCCTAATTTATAGATATATTTATGCGATAACAGATCTGACAGCATTTGGAGAAGCACAGAATTTTTAAAATATTAGACATCTACTTGTAAGTATGCTCCACATTAAACGCTGACTTATTTAACTTCATTTTTGTTAGAACATTTATATTTAGCAATGTCTTTTTAAAAACAGCCACTGATGCAAAGTAACGAGTTTGATTCTTTTTTAAATTTTAAGTTCATCACTTTCATGTTGAATATACATAGTCATTAATCCCCAAACCAGAAATAATCATATAACATTAGAAATTACTACCAAGTCTGTATTTATATTTTTAAGAAGGAAATTCTATTTTATATGTCTTGCTATCCTATTCTTTGATAGTTTAAAATTAACTACATGATATTTTAATGTTCATTCAGAATAATTTTAACCATTTTTTCATACAGTTCCTACTCAAAGCCCTATCTTCAAGTAGAAACTATAAAAACTAGAAAACATCTTCAAACTGCATCTATTAGATTTTGTGACTCAGTGTTATAGAACAGACTAGCATTGGTCTGTTCTATAGACCAAACATCAACCACATTGGTTTTATGTTTGTTGTTTAAATTATTTGTTAATTGATTATGGATATCTAATCCATTCTCAGACACCTGAAAATTAATTTCTGGTGCCACAGGCCATTTGCCCAAGAATTCCACATCACATGTAGTACAGACAAATAAAAAAGTCACTATGATCCCTGTATAAAATTATCTCACATTAGATAATAACCCCATGAAAAATAAAATTGAATAAAAATTATACAGTATAATATGCAACATTTGATATAACACTGATGTATTTAATAAGCAAGATCGATGTTATATAATGTGACACTTCCTTTTGATTTATACTTTTTAATTGGCAGTCTTCTTAAAAATACCCAATAGCTAATGCTATCTATACATCAGAAGTATGAATTGACCTAGGGCTGTACGAATGCAATAGTGAAGCAACAGAGATGAAAATGGCTAGTTAAACATTCATTCAAAATACATATGTAGCAACTTTGATCTTGATATTCAATTTTGTAGCAGCCATCTTTCTGAAAAATTATACTATTTAATAAGCAGTGCAGCAGACAGACAAGACTTTACATGGAGGTTCTTTAATGATCCTATTGCTCAATCACTGTAATTTTACAGCTACAGAAACTAAAACTCAAGAGGTCAAGTTATCTATCTAAAGTTATGCACATGAGTAATATTAAATTGAAAGAGGAACTCTGTTCTCTCGATTTCCATTCTATGAATGCTTTATTATATTAGCCTACATCATTAACAGTGATTTAAATTTTAGCTGAGCCTTTTACCTGGCGTTTGTTCTTAGTATGTGTTAATTTTTTGAATTTGAAGTAATAAATCAGAGAAAAAAATTATGGGACAAAAAGAAATATATTTTTTCTCTCAATGAATAAAGTAATAAAATACTCTGTGCTTTTGACTGGATTAATTTACACTGATAAACATAACTAAAGAATAAAATTCTCTCAGAAACTTGACTCTTAAAGAAACAGTTACCAAATATCTTTGTATTGCATTTTGCAAATACAATGAGACAGAGAAACATGGGACATCATTATACATTTGTACACATCCCACACTTCAGCTAGAAAAATCAATAAATAAGGTCAGACAAGTTTCAACGCCATTTTGGTTAATACATCTGTGAAATGCATTTTAAGAAAAAACCATGTTAATCACATTCTTGCTGTTAGTAATGACACAATTTTTCAATAAAATACACAACCTCCACATAACTAATGCTTTATTACAGGAAATCTCTCTTTTCTGAAGGCCCCAAAGTTTAAATACATCAACTTTTTGAATAATAATAATTATAATCATAGCTGTTTGGTATACGTTAGACACATGCAAACTACGTGTATTACCTATCTCCACAACCTGTTTATCTAAATGAAACTCCTACTCCACATATGTTATTAATGCAACTTCAGGAATTAAAACTATCAAGAAAAATAGTTAAATATCTCTACCTTTACTATATGATATAGTTAAAATAGTGCCAGAGTGGGCATCTTTGACCTTGGGAAACAAAACTTGACCCTTGAGACACTTATCTTCATCTGCACAATATGGTGATATTTACACAGTTCTCAGAATATCTTCATACTTAAAGAAGATATTATACTTTAAGAGCTCCAAAGTTGTTGATAAAAATAAGGAAGTAAAATTATTATTTGTCAAACTACAATCTTAACTTTAAAATATCATTTATGGACATAAAAACATATGAGTTACCATAAAGAAATGACTTAAAAATCACTTTGCTAACTTGGAAGGAGATTGGACACTAAAACAAAGATGGGCATCTCATTTTAAAGTATGATTTTATATTTATATGTAAAAACATTTTAAAAGCCATCCAGTCATCCATTATATGGGTCATTAATGGAAACTGAGAGATGATCTGCTTGCAGAGAATGGCAGTAACATAAAAGAATATCAAATGGAGTACTTGTTCAAAGTTTATTTACATCTTTTAACTTCTGAGTAGCAAGATGCTTTATAGATAAATTTTACATTATTGAAAATTTCTTTAGAACTTTATGAATCTTTATAATCATTTATAGCAGTATTTGCACTCCTATAGCTTATTCAATAAATGGGTTCTTTCAAAAACATTGCTCCTGTTAGAATTAAGTTTTCAACTCTGAAAGCAGTAGGTTTATGAAGGTCTCTGAACAATCTATTCTCATTCTTCTGGTTCCATGAAATATAGATTCAGTCAGCTTTGGAAAATTTTTTCTTTGTGAATAATCTTTTTCCCCAGGATCCAGATTTAAACTAAACCCTTCTAATTTCTCCTTAAAATTCTCTAAATTGCATTCTTTCATTCATTAAAGCAGCCTTTTACATTTGTTATTAAGTTATAGGCTGAAGAACATTCTATGTGTCCTCAAAACAGTTTTTGAACTTTCAGTGACTGGGAAAATATCATTATTTAGAGATATCTTAGATATGTTTTACCAGTGCTCTTTAATACAAAAAAATTACCATGACTAAAATGGATTATATACTAAAAAAATCCATATTAATTACTTTTGAAAATGTGTCCAATACAGGACACATAAGTTACCAATTCAATATCTGAGCAATAATTTATATTTTTATTTCTCAGAGATATTTACTACAGTTTGTTAAAACTGAAGTAACAAGAAAATAAATATTTTTATTGTTTAGTTTTTGTTCATATCAAGAAACTCAGAGACTGGTGTTCAATGTTTTCAATTAAAACAACTTGTATAGTCAAATCTATTTTCAGTTACATTGAAAAGAAATTACTTCTGAATACAAATAAGGCAAAAAGAAACAGCCAAACTATGTATGTTATGTTCCTATTATTTCTGGATATCAAAAGAAGGAAGATTTATGTACACATTTGGTTAAAAGAGGATACATTCAAATACTTAAGAAATACAGATTTTAGACAAAATTAATAAACCATATTTATGTTATAAAATAACTTTGTAAAAATTAAAAGTATTACAAGCACTTATAATTCATGCTTACAAAACCAATGGAGTATTATCAATGATTCCAGGGAAAACAAACATTTTTATGTCAGGGAGCTTTCTTCAGTTAGAAGGGAAAACAGGACCTTTTAAACAAATGCACCTGCTTGACATGGACCGGTAATGGCTTCCTGTGGGCAGCAGATTCATGAACTGCTTGCGGAATGAAACTTAAGCAGAGTTTATAAAATCATCAAAAAGTTAGGGAAAAGGCAATTAATTAAAAATACACATGTTAATTGGCTACTTTTCAAGACATTTCAGGAAAAGAAGACTTTCTGAGTGCCATTCCAAATATTTGTTATATGTTTTAAAAATTAGAAAAGTATATATGTATTTATTTTTAAAGTTTGAATAAACGAAAAGGTATTGGTACATTAATATCTGCAACAAAATCAAAAGCATTATCTACTATAAAAATTGGAATACACCATCTTGTGGTATCAGAAAGGAATGCAATTTAGAGTTTTCTAATTCTTCAAGTTCTACATTGTGCAGCATCATCTTCCATATGCAGTTTCAACCTGCCCTCATTTTAAGATGATACATTCACATACTACTCTTAATTGCCAAGCTACTTAGAAATAAAAAACATTAAGGTCATCAAGACCTTTTATTCCATTAATATTTTACAAAACATTTGCTATAAACAATATTTATATTCACCTCTAAATATTGTTATTAATTTTATCATTATTATTAGAAGTAAAACTTGACATGGAATGATATTACTCTTGATAAATTTTATCTATAAAGTTCATATTCAACTATGCCAAATTTGTATTATACCTGCCAGTCTATTCAAGTAAAGAATGAAAATTTTATTTGTTTGTTTAAAAAGTACTAGAATATTGTAGACTGAAGAAAAGGGAAAGAAAATGGAGAAGGAGAAGAGAGAATAGAGAGCAAATTACCTTGGGGTTCAATGGTGAATATAATATATCCTTGTTTATTTTTAATATACAAAACATAATTCATTGCATGTTTGGTTCTCAATAAATAATTATTGGAGTAAATGAAGAATTGTGCAAATATTCATCATACTTTTAAGTTAAAACTTTAAAGGCACAATTATAAGTGTAAATTAATTATGAATTTCTATATGTCCATAGGCATATCCTAATAATAAAATCTAGCAATATTTTCTGACTAATTTTAATAAATTAAGTAAGGTGTTAAACTGTACAGCTCAAATACATTTTTCCTAAAAAAATGAAGAATTGAGTCCAAGAGCCTAAATATCATAGTAAATAAAATGGGTTATTCTAATAAACCCATAATTATTTATTTGCTAAACATAATTCTATTGAATTATATAGAAAATATTTCTTTTATACTCTTTATGGTAGACTTTTTAAAATCGATTGCTGTATTTACTTGATTATTCATTTAAATCAATAGAAAGAAAGATTAGGTAAATAATGATAGATAGATGATAAATAGATGATAGATAGACAGATGATAGATGAGATGGAGAGAGAGAGGGAGAGAGATACGATAGATAGGTAGACCTTACGCCAACAGATACTGCTGGCCACCTTGGAGACACAACCCACAAACAGGAGGTCCCTGTCCTATCAGAACTAAGAGTCTAATTAAGAAACAGGCACTCACATACAAAACCCAACAAATGTGAATGAAATAGAGAAAAAAGCATCTAGGCTGATTGATGGATGTGATTTGAAATGGGCAAAATACCTTCCCCAACATTCTCAAAGGGGGAGAAAATATTTTTCCAATGGTGACAGTATCTGAAATCAGCTAAGTGAAAAAAGGGACAAATAGAAGTCATATTTTTCACTGGAATAGGAAATGAAAACCTAACACTACCTTGTGAAAACAGCTGTGTCCTGTGCCCAAACCTATTACATCCATAGACTAGATATAGCTTTATGGGCAAGTTGATGCTTAGTCTTGACACCTAGTCTGGAATGCCTAATATCTAAACACTAGTAGGAGTTTGCCAGGTCAAAAAATGCACAAGGTCAAATGGAAGAGGTTTTTAAAAGCTACATGACCTTAGAAAATTGAAAGTGATCTTGTGTGGCTAGAGAAGAAATTACCAATTGGGGCGAAGCACAAGGTAAAACTACAATGGTGGACAGAGACAGATTCTGAAGTGCCTCACCTGCTAACTAGAGAATTCGACTTTGGATATGGAAGCCATGTGGTGACAGTGTGTGAAAAGCATTGGGGAATGTGATTAATAATGCTCATATATACCAACACAGTTCCTTCTTTCCAATGTAGTGTTTCATCTACTTCTGTCAAAAAAAGGAACGTTCCTTTCACAAAATTTTTATAAGGCCGTACAGGTACACAGAAATTAAAGAGAGCTAGTTATATTAAAATTCAACTAAATTAGTTATTTATACTGACAATAAAAAATTACTTTACAGGGTTAAATCTATATCTTTTGTTCTTTTGTTTTTAAACAGAATGCTTATAAAATAATTGTGCATAATGACATGGTCTAGATAAATCACATCATAAACACAAAGAGGGCAACAGAATACACTTATTGTCAAGAGGTTAATTCATTTGTTTTATTTTAATACTGAGCTATAAATAAAGAAAATCATCACATGTGAATTATTTAAGTTTCCAACTAGAAAAAAATTTGTTCTATAATTTCTGGACTTACTTTAAGTATTAACTAACCAAATATCACATCTATTGACAAATTATAGTAAAAATGGACATTGATGAGTCAATATACTTTGTCTTTATTTTTTTGAATTTGATTTTAAAACTCATTTAATACTATTTAAAAAATATTATAACATACAGTATGTACTTAAACCTTATTGTCAGTTACACCAAAGCAAGAAATACTTGATTCAGCCAAGTCAGCAGATCCTGTATGTTGTGAAAAAATAAGTCATGTGATTGTTTGAATTTTTCAAATATTGAACCGTTACTCTTCAAAATATTCACTTATAAAAACATTGTTTCAAAAAATTACTGTAGTAATGTAAAAATTGAGAAACGCTGTATCTAAAATTTTGATTTCTGAAAGGATAAGTAATTGCAACATAAATTATTAGACAAAGGAAAATAAGTAAATTATTTTTGTTTTGAAAAATAGTTTTACAGTTGAGAGTGCTTCAGAGAATATTAGTGCAATATATTTTTCTTATATTTGTGTTATTATTTTTAAACTCACATTTTATACTCACATTAAACAAAAAATTAATAAACCTTTCAAATATTAATGAACATATAGTCTGACTCTGATGCAGCTAAACCCAAAAATGTTTTTAATTAAAACCAAAAAAGTATTTCTGTATAAAAAGTATGAAATAAAGTGTCAGAAGATTTTTAAAGGTTAAAGCAGACTATAAACTTACATACAAAAAAGTGCCACATAACAGATTTTTCAAAAATAAATAACCATCCTTGTATTTATCTATGGAAATTATAGCATTAGACATACATCATCTGAATAGGATTTGCAAATTATTAAATGTAGAATAAAAAAGATATTTGTAGAGAAATAACATTAAAATTCTAAGAAAATTACAATAATCTCATATTTTTGAGGTTAAGATATGTTCTTCATAAAACATTGCTGCAAGAAAATAAAGGGCTAATTAAGAACAAAATTATCCTTGGCTGGTGTAGCTCAGTGGATTGAGTACCAGCCTGTGAACCAAAGGTTCACTAGTTCAATTCCCAGTCAGGACACATGCCTGGGTTGCAGGCCAGGTCCCCAGTTGGGGATGCACAAGAGGCAAACACACGTCGACGTTTCTCTCCCTCTCTTACTCCTTCCCTTCCCCTTTCTCTAAAAATAAATAAATAAAATCTTTAAGAAATAACTATAAAAAGGATAAAATTAAATGCCAAAAAAAATCATAATACTTTCACACATTCACCCATTTTTAAAAATTAATTGTAATTTCCAAAATGAGAACTGTTTTTTCAATTTAAGATTTACTTGACTAAAAATCTTCAAGTATAAATTCCATTTACTCTTTATCTTGAAACTATTAATCAGTATTGTGTATTAAAACATGTTTTATCTGCAGAAAAGTATTTTCCCCTTCATATTAGTTTCTGATCTTTGTTTTCATCATTATTTCCCTCTACTAACCTAACTGCAGTGAACTTCAAGTATCATTTTTTCTAAGGTTTCAATAAGAGGAGAGAGAGGCCCTTGCCTTAAAGCTGGCTCCATTAAACATCTATATGTAAATTTATGATCATTAAGTTCATCATGTGTTCTCTCTGTGAACCCTTGTTATAAAAAGAATGACAGACACCTATTAACAGTTACATTTCTAACCACTAACCTTGGTGGGAAATATCAAAAATAGTTTCTTTTATTATGACAAGAATTGTCTTAAATTGTAAAAAATTGACATTTACCTTTTCCAATTGAGCGTTTTTTTTGGATTTGTATAAAAACTCTCCCACTGCCACAAACACTGAGAGTACCAAGCCGGCTGCCAGAACAATGAAGATGCCACCAATATTCTGCACCCCCAGGGCACTGGCCTCTTTGCTCTCCTCCTCTGGACAGCCATTGCCCCTCCACCACTTCTCCTTCATCATGTGCAGCTTGCCTTCCTCTTGCAGCTGAAGGATTGCAATGGTGATTTTGTCTCTATATGGAGAACCTGAAAAAGAGAGGGGATGCTAACTATTTTAAGGAACCCAGAATTTCACACTTAAAGGTTAACACAAGACAAGGACAGGGCTTTTTCTAGATGCTCCAAAGTGTGCCAATGTTCTGTTCCAGTAGAGAAAAACAACTGGAAAACAACAGAGAAGTTTAACAAGATGAATAAGGTGTGTGGACTTTCTGATTTTGAAAATAAAATGAATTTTGTTTTCGTAGAAGAAAATGTCTCCTTCTAAAAGGCAAATTCAACTCAGAGCACTGGAAAATAAAATAGCAAGTAGAAATTTACAATAGGAAACAGAATGAAAAGATACTTGGTTAATGTCTTGGAATTATTCTACACTGGAAGCAGAGTATTAATAAAGTGGTAACCTCTGTTGTAGAAATAATGGCATGTCCCTTTATTAAGTGAAATAATTTAAAGCAACCATAAACAAGCTGTACTCAGGGGTAGCTAATACTTTCAAGAGAATAGACAACCTATCTTCTTATTTAACATAGATGACAGGTTTGTACAGCATTGGATCTTTCAGGTATTACCATGGCAATCAATATGTTGTCATTTGGGGATTTATTTATGTATTCCACTTTATGCTTTGAGGAGATATGTTTTTTCAGTGGAGGCAACAATATAAATAAAATTTGGTATTTATGCTATTGGGGGTAGATCTTCACATTATAGCATTAGCTGTAATGTGATAGTAATACATTTTCTAATGAGTTTCCCAGAATCATAGGAGAATATTGAAGTACCTTAATCTTTTAATATGTCTTAAAAGACTGTTTCCTTCATTGCTTTTTTAGAGAGAGGAAGAAGAGGGAGAGAGGAAGAGAGATATCAATTTGTTGTTCCTCTTATTTATACATTCATTGGTTGTTTCTTATACATACCCTGACTGGGGATCGAACCTGCAACCTTGGCATATCTGGACAATGCTCTAACCAACTGAGCAACCTGGTCACAGCTCCGAAGTGGTTGGTCCTATTGCTTTCTCCCACCCAGAAATAGCCTGTTTCTAAAGTTTAATCTGCTCTCCTAAAACACTACAGGTACCTTCCATCTTTCTCCACAAGTTCATTCACAATTGCTTTTTTTTCAGCCCACAGAAAAATACTAACTCTAGCTTGCACTCAATGTTGCTGTGATCTTGTTTTGATTTAAATATACCTACAACTATAACTAAAGCTTTATTTCTGCTAAGAGCAATTAAAAACCTGGTCAGGAAACTTTTCTGCTACATAAGGGATAAATATATATTTTTACTCAATTAAAGTACTAGACTAATTTGGTATTACTCGTTTAACAAGAATAGACAAGTTGAAAGTAGAAAGACAAGGAGAATCATAGGAAGCAGCCTGTTGAAAAAGCGAAAAGCTACCACATCCACTTGAACAGCTATTTCTTTAACATAATTCATAACCTACTCAGAAGAAATGTTTAAGTACATGACTTCTACATAACATTTTCACAGCTTTCCTAAAAGGGGGCACTATTATTTCCTATAATTAGAACTCAAATATATTTTTTAATCTTCACCCAAGAATGTGTTTATTGATTTCAGGAGAGAGAGACACACACACACACACAATGATCGGTTGCCTCTAGTACACTCCCAGACCAAGGAGAGAACCCGCAGCCTTGGTATTTGCTGTGACTGGGAATCAAACCTGCAACTATTTGGGACAGTGCTCCAACCAACTGAACCATCTGGCCAGGCTCAAATATTTTAATTATAGTAAAAAAAAAAAAAGTCCTACCTCTTAGTTTCTGTTTTGTACTCTCTTCCAAATACTACTCTGATGAAAATATGAAGTTTAAAATCTGCCCCTTAGCTACTTCACATCTCAGGAATTACAACCTCAGCCCACAGTATTTTTCTACCTGGGTCACTCAGCCTAGTCACCTAGTATTATTACTATTTACTTTTCAACATGTGAACTTTTTTCTTAGTAGATTATAAACTCTTTGGAATAGAGGATGTATCTATCTGTCTATCTATCTATCATCTATCTATCATTTACTTATCAATTTATCTAATCACCTATCTTATCTACCATCTATCCAAACCCTCAAACTTTCTCATATAAAAGGTTCTCAACAAATGTTTCCTATTATAAGGCGAATAATGATTAAGGCATTCCTAACACAATGTAAAAGCAACAACCTGGGCCTTTTGTGTTCTCTGACATGTATTTAAAAACCATAAGTTAAGGCTATCTTGTTTGGATATCCAGTTTTCATTAATTTACTAAATCTACCCTAGTACCAGTTTTAGGTGATATTTACTCTGAATTATCATTCTAATTAGTGATATTCTTTACAAAATAATTATTTGAGGAAATATCTATTCTAACCAGAATTGTAGTTTATCAAATATATCTTTCATTTAGAAATGCAGTATCTGAAACAAATTTTGTGCTGATACTACTTGCAAAAATGGACATGTGTGGCAAATATAAACTGTGGTTTTATTTCTGGAAATACTATTATAAGCAAAACTTTGGCAGATAGTGACTTGAAGAATAAACTTTCAACTATGAAAAATTCTTGATCCTGCTAAGAAATATTTTTCAGCCAGCATATTTCTCATCTTGAGCAATATTGAATAAATATTATTTTATTGCCAATTCATCACACACACTGAACTGCACTAGGATTTTTATTCTCATGTCTTCAAAGACAATATTCTTCACTTCATTCACAAAATAAGACACTGAAAAATAAAAGCACACCACTTTTTAACAACTATGGACACATCTTGGTCTTGCTAGCTGAGCTTCTTATTTCCAGCACTTATTGTAAATATAAATATTTCCCATTGCTCGTAAACTTCATCACACTCATTTTTCCAGTGTAAACACAGTTAATGTGTAAATGGCATTTGGTTAGAATAAAAGCTACAAAGTTAATATACCTCATTTTGAGGATTTTAACAGGATGGGATAATATAAGGCATAAAATCAATGAAAGTAAGTCATTGCCAGGTTTTGTCATTCTGTCATTGAAAACTATGATTACTGCAGAGTGAAACCCTTGACAAGTCAGATGCATACGACCTGTGGCTCAAAAGGAGGACTCAGAGGAGTCATTGAGGCGGACAGTGGCAAGCGATAAACAGTAACAGTATATATGCAGGCACAGATAAACTCTACAAGTGCACCAACATAGAATTTCCCTACTAAAACAATTCCTGTCTCCCAATGTCCATAAATGTTAAATTTTGATAAGAGATTTTACATAAATTTATAATTGCATTGAAAGGCCTCCCAACAGATAAAATCACCTTAGAAAAATAAACTGTGACTATTATATACAGGTCATACAAGTCTCATACAAATATTTCAGAGCTAACTTGTGTCGAATGAGTTTCTTTCCCTTTTTCCCTCCATTTCCCCTGATTCCTCCCTTCATCCCTCCTTACTTATTCATTCCCTTACCTCTCCTCCCCTCTTTGGATGTTTTCTCTCTTCGTTCTCCCTGCCCTGCCTTCTCTGTTTCTTTTCCTTCCCTTCCTCACTGCCCTTCCTATTTCTATCCCTCCTCTCCTATTTCCCCATCCATCCTTCCCTTCATTTCTGCCATACTAAATTTCTTTCCTGTACACTGGAAAGCATGGGGTATTATGCATACCTGGTTCTAAGTCTAAGCCTACTAAACACAATATATTGATAAACTCATTTGATTGTCCTTTTCATGTTATTTATAAACTCACAATTTTATGTATATACCAACATTTTGGTCCTATTTTAATACATCTGGACAGTACAGAAATTATAAAGTGAATAGAATCAGCATTATATTGAATTCATGGGGAAGTTTATTGATTGATAAAAAGCTTTAAAGGTTGCACAGCAAGTTGTCTAATACTTAATATGTTTTAGTGAAGTGTGCTAAAACCACATTATCCATATGCTGGCAATCTCCTATATATCCTGTCAAAACTTTTCTTTAAAATCAGGCTTCTGTATGCTTTAATAAATTGCAAAGATCAGTAATTATTGCTTTCTATAGATATTGCATTCCAAAACTCATTATATCAATATTTCCAAAATGGGATTCCCCTCATACTCTTCTCTTTATGGGAAGTATACATCTGTGTCTCATTTAAAAGATTCCTTGGCCAGATAAGAATACTCCACAATAATTATATCTCTGGCAAATTCTCTTTTACATTAGTGAAATATAGACTTTCATCTGTCCATTAAATGAATAAAAGAAAAGCATTAAAAAACTTGTTAGAAATTGTTAAACTTATGTTTGAAGGAAGGATTTTTTCCTTCACATCTATTAATGTTTGCATTAGTTACTGTATTTTAACCTTAATTTGAAAAGCACTGCCTTATATAACAATAATTAATTACTACTGTTGCTACACCAGTTGTCTCTGTGAAAAAAATATTTTGTCCCTTGTTAGATCGCTCTGGTCCTTGCCTAGATACATTTCTCCTTGTCTTTGAATTTACACATTATTAAAGCTCATCAAGTTGAATTTTAAATATGTTCTTTAACATTTATGGTTTATATGCTTCATGAAACACCAGCTCATAAGAATTCACATCACACAGATCACCTTAAGGCAGGTCATCACACCTGGCTTTGAAGTCTCTTTACAAGATACTTTAGGGGACAAGAGTTATAAAAGTTACTTAAATATATTTGTATATGCAGATAGATGAAACCAATTATTTGGGGGGCGGAAGTATACAACCTTTGATTTTCCTAATAGCACCCAAAGAAATCCTTTAAATATATTGCTAAAATTTTATGTAAGTTTTGCTATTTTGCATAATGACAAATCCTCTCTGTCAACTTTCTAGAAGGCCTTACTTTTCTTTGTTTTATATTTTGTAACAATTCATGTAATAACGATAGTACATGCTGTGTATGACAGAATCATATAACATCTCCATAGTTGCTTTCTTTGGGTTTGGGAAGGTATTTCTGTGAAGTAAACTAGTCATAATTTTAGGTTTCTTCCAATTTTTCACACTTCAAGATATTGTGCACTTTCTAAAATATGGCAATTTACATGTCTTGTGGGAGTGATTATACCATATTCACTAAGCATAGAGTACTCCAAGGACTTGCCTCAAAGAACTTCAAAAATTCTTTAGTTATTTCTCTTCTTTCAAGGAATTGAGTCTGATCATGTTTCTAACACATACACCCAAAACTTAAAGCCCTTAAATTTTGGCTTAAGACCAGGTCACCTGTCAGTTATAGGCAATTGATCATCCATTACTCACCTTATTTCATCTGGTACCTAGAACATTGCCTACCACACAGTAACCATTCAAACAAATGTCTTTATAAATTAAATATTGCATTAATTATAATATATCAATCATGAAATAACCAAAATATGCCAAGTTAAAACTTCTGACATGGGGCTCCTTCTCACGTTCTTACTAAATTCAGTAGACTAAAAAGGGTCCCTAAGCAGACTTGGATGACACTTCTACTACTGACCATCTGTAACAAATTAGGTGGACAAGTAAGTTTATAAAGTCTTTGTCATATTTGCATTTTGATCAATAGCCAGGAATTTCCTTTGGCCTGCGCCTTCCCGTGTAAAAGACCTGCTACCACAAAAGGCCCGAGAGCATCTGCTGACTGTGCTGAAGTTTACGAAACGGCTCCCTGGTTCCTACGCTGGTTCTGGATGCGCTAAATGTACAACAAATTTTGGGTGCTTTTAGAGTTCTTATTATTACTGTTTTTTTCATTATAAAATTTTAAAATAAAGTTGAAACCAGACTACCAGGTTCTCTCTTAGAACCTTTTCCACAGGAGAAGATGGGTTTTATTCTCTCTCAGGATACTTTCTCCCACATATTTGTTTTCAAAAAATGCTAAGAAAAATTTCTCTACATTTCGGATTCAATCTTCCATATTTCTATGTCCAGGTTTATGTTTTATTCAATCAATAATTCTGTTAAATAATACCAAACATTGTTGTTCTTTCCTTCATAGAACTTACCTCAATTTGTGACTAAAAAAATAATTTCTGTGATTATTTATTTAAAGCTCATTTACTCTGAGTGACTATGACTTCTATAAGAGTTGGGGTTATTTCTGTTTTCTTAGTATAACACCCATCACACAGTAAGAACACAATATTTGTTGAATGAGTGCATGCATAAGTAAAATATTTTAATTACCTAATAAGTAGCTATGCATACTTGCAACTTTGTCTTCAGTCATTTTTATGAATCCAACCACTATCTAAGACTTTACTTCATCTTTACCTACTAATTATACTATATTGATATTTATTTCAAATGAATCATTTAATATATGATCATTCAATCAACTTAATATACAACTCATGAGACACGTTTCAGATTTCCTACTACAAATCAGCTATACTAGTGTAGAATAATTGTCACCACCACTGCTTGTATTTTCTTTTGAAAGCATCTCATTGAAAGCCTTCAATCTGTAGGAGTATAAGAAATTCATGAGTGAGAATCATAAGAATAAAAGAAAAGCAATCTCATCTTGAAAACAAATTATCGGCTCTTAACATTCCAATCACAGAATGGTAAATGGCAGATAAAAGTGTTCCATTCTAAATGAGACCTAGTAATCTGTCCACACTGGAAATCTATGAAAGTCATTTTCTTGCCTAAGATTTTGTAGCAATATCCTAAAGCTATAGAATAAGGTCCCAATAACTGTACCCAAGACCCCTTGGACACTGAGAGAGAACTACTATGTGTACATAAATCATCTGACTACAGAGGCCACACAGTCTACGCAACATACTAAGACAATGCATAAATCTCTGTAATTTAGTACTTACACAATTTGCCTCTATGCTCTGATTCATTTTTTCTAATAAGTGTTATTCACTGATCTTACTTAGTTCTGCTAACTAAAGGATCAGAGTCTGACATATTTAATCTGGCAAACTAATCTATAATAGAATTTGAACCCATGACCTTGGACTAATCAGCTTCAGATCGATTCTAAATGAATTCAATGAGCCAATGTTTTCATATAAAGTCTATCAGAACTCTGTTTTCATGAGAATTATCCATTTATGCACGGTTTGTTACCATTTGGTCAGCATTTACAATATTAATGAAGGCTGCTCACACTGATGCTCATAATTCATCAAATTCTCTCTGGAAGCTTCCTAGATTCTAACATACCATGTCAGCTGATGATGTCTGTGGAACAGGCATAGCTTACTGAGACTCATCTGTTTTCAGTGACATGAAATCTGGACTTTAATAAATATGCCAGGAATGTACAGCTCTATGGGCAAAATTTGACTTTTTCTGTTTATTTTGGACTCTGAAAATCATCTGATCTCAATTTAGCCTTCAAAATTACTTCACTAATGTTAAAATTTTGCTACTTGTGCAATGAAAAAATATAATGCATTTTAATAGAAAGTTTGACCTGCAGAAAGATGAATAATTTGCATCAATTTTTGTGCACTATGTTCAACTAATGAAGATAAATGTATTCATTCATGTCAGTAAAACTAAAGAACTGAAAGCCAGCAATTTTGTGCATCTATAATGATAAATATTACAGTACTTATTGTAACATGAATCGGGAATTCTAGGAGTGGATTGTGAGCAAAATGAGAAACACATAATTCTCATACTGGTTTCTATTTTCATAAGCACTGTCATATGCTTTAAACAAACAATATGTCTCCTCTAGTTCCAATTCTATGTCTTTAACCTCATCAAATAGCAAAAAAAAAATTACTGAGATATCATACATTTAACATTAGAAAATAGAAGTTAAAAAAGAAATTTGACATTGTTTACATGTCAAATGGTATACTTCTACAGTAAAGAGTAAGTGGTACAAACTATTGACATCTTTTTTTACTTTAGGTTTATTATGTATAAAGGTATCATTATGAGATGAAAGTTCTCGACTACTACTATTATGTATTTCTTAATGTAAAATATGGTATAAACATTTATAAAAGTAACATTAAATTCTAATTATGAAATAATATATCTTAATATTTATAATTAATAAATATTACAGACACAAATGTATATAACAATTTTGTGTGTGATAAAACTGTCTTTAAATTAAACAGTATTTAAAACTTTATAAATATATTTAATTTACATTGCCAATTTACATTCTTTTTGTATCACATATTTCAGCAGTTCTATGACTATAATATAATTTGAATTTTGCTCACAGAAATTATTATTCACTGAATGTTTGAAACTTACTATTGATTAAACACCACGAGTAAAATGGGAATAAATGAGATTATAGAAAATGTAGCATCATCGACAATAGGCAGAAACATGAGCACAATTCCCTCAATTCCCTTCTCAGCTGACAAAATTCACACACATTATCAAAGTTGTGAGGAACTAACAAATGAATAAAGTGGACAACTAGCTTATTGTTAGAACAGAAATAGTTTTAATGAGACACTTTAGTCCCTTTACAATAGTTCTACCAAATTGAACACAGCAAAGCAAAATAACACCAACTGTCCTAATGGATTTTTTTCTAGACTGCTGCTTTCCTACGGCTCATGGACTGCTGAGTCTGCCTAGTCCTCAAAGAGCAATATGCACTCAACATTGGAAAGAGAGAGGCCAAGAAGGGTTTTGGCATGGGCAGTCAGACGGGAGGCAGTGTAGATGAAAAGGATTTAAGTAGAAATGCTCCCTCTTCTGATAAGGTGATTATCACCTACGGTGAATGAAAAGGCAAGATTGCAACGGATCACGCATTTTAAATATCCCTTAATGAAAATTGCTGTGATTTTATTTTTTGGCTTTACCTCCTTTAGCATTGTTTTTTTCTTTTTCTCTTAATTCTTTTGAATGAAATAGGAAATTCAGTTAACTTATTGTGAGTAAGGACACCTACAAATTCAAATATCTACCATACAGTAAATATCACATTATAATAACATTGCTGCAGTCAGGAAAATTATGAAAGAGATTTAATGTCACCCCAAGCTTAATTAAAGAAGCTTATGCTTATTTAGCATTTACCTGCACATCATTTTGATTGTTCCACTAAGGAACTTTTGTGTAAAGAGAGCTTCCCCTAATTAAATAGCATATATCTGAGTCATTCAGCAGTTTTACAAAACACTGGTCAGTAATCATCCCATTCAGCATGATGAATGGTGATGGCCGGCCCCTAGATGAATCACACAGGAGGAGACTTAGCATACTAAGAAGAAGCATGAATGTTTAGGAAATAATATGTATAATTTAAAAATATTTCTTATTTCCTACTCCAAAAGACATAGTATTTTCTATTTTAACCTCCTGTGCTGAGTTAACTGCATATGCCTTCTTGACAATATCTAAAAATATGAACAATAACATAGGCAGAACAAGTTCTCTTTAATCATATTTATAATATTAGCATGACTGAAATTTTCATTATAGATTATGGTACCTGCAGGCAAAAAGAAAATCCTGGAGAATTTCAGGAACTGATCTAAATTTCCAGAGACTGAGCCCTTATTCTTCCTCTTCATTGCTGTTCAGTTACAGGTGTCCGGTCTCTTTCCCCATTGCTCTCTCCCACCCTGCCTGGCCCCTCCAAGCCCACAGTCAATCCCCTATTGTTCCTCCTGCCCCTGAGTCCTCGATTTATGTTCCATGGCTTGCCCTTTCCCCTTCTTTCCCCTGGTATCCCCTCCCCCTTCCCCTCTGGTCACTAAGTTTGTTCTTTATGCCCAAGTCACTGAGTCTATTTTGCTCATTTTTGAATGTATTTGTGTTATTAACTCTTGCAGGAAAAAGATCAAGAGCCTCCAATAAGATTTTTTCACACTTAAGTGTATTATTTTTGTTTAGTTTTGTATTATGATTAACCAAATTTTAAAATTAAGTAAATATACCATGTTATACATAATCTTCAATATACTTGATTAATAAATAATGCTTTAGAAGAGCTAATTAACTAGTTGAGAACTGCAGACAATGATAGTTGAAAATTTTGGTAAGTCAGAATCTCCTTCCAGTACTAGAATTGCATACCATTCTGTTTATTAGTGGCTAAACAAATAGAAATCACTCATGAAGCCATATTGCTATCAGAGATAGGACAGAGCCTGAAATCTTTTTTACAGAATGAATGTATCTAAGGGAGTGAAGTGTAAAATTCTCCTTCCTAGGTTATACTTCTTTGATGAAGTTCTATGAGACTTACAATTCACTAATAATGCACTGAGTCCAATGCAGTTTTAATTTTATGCCATATTATGAAATAATAAAATATAATTCCTAAAATTAAGAACTTAATGTTATTAGGTCAAAGAGAAAAAAGTTATCTGAACAAGAGAAACAAAAAATATATTGCAATACCTGTAGGAGAGTGATTTGTATATCTATTCCTTTAAATTTAAGTTATAGTGTTCAATTTTATCTCATTCAGAATTGGTATAAAAACAAAATGCATGTTAAATGTGCTAAATGACATTTTAATAATAATGTTACATCTTAATAAATGTAAATTAACTATTATTTGACAGTGATTATAAAGAAGAATGCTCTAAAATATTCCTTCTCATCTATACATTTCCGAAGTAACAGTGTTATTCAGATGTTTTGAATTTTTATTAGCATGCACCAATAACCTTACATTAGAATTACAAGAATGTCCTTATGAAAATTAGTAATCTATCACTATGCTATTGTCTACTCTTCAAAAATTAACTTTAATGAAAACATTAATATATTACACTGTTATACCACACTAATCTACATACTACAAAGAAATAATTCCACTCAGATATAAGTTTCTGACTGGAATTATTGATTTCTATAAGTTTCTCATGGAAGTGGTCTTGCTAATATCAGTAAATGTTTTGTGAAATAACTCATATTTCTTCAACAGGGCAAGGATTGATCAACTAGATAAGCTGAACAGATAAAAGGAAAAGGATCTTTATCTTAAAGCTTATAGTTTAATTTGTTGTGTTCTTCCATATCTACATTTATTAGAGAAAATAGAAATCCCAAAATGTTGTCCTCAGTATTTTTCTCAATTTAAAAAGTTATATTAAGATATATTTTACATACCTATTAAATTTTTAATTGTTTTATATTTTCCCAATAAACCAATACCTTTTACTAAACATGGCTAAGGGCAGGGAGAGCGCAAAGATTGCTCCAGGTATAGTTTTAATGAACTAAAATAGCTTCTTTACAACCAATTCAACCATTGTCTTTCCTTTTGTTGTTGTTGTATTGTTTACTTTTTAGTTCATTATCATAAACTTAACTTTGCAGTCCAGCTACACTTGGAAGGGATAAGGAAAGATTACACAGCACCCCAAGCAGATGTGGGTAAAGGGGTGCTCTTGTGAGCTGCAGAAGGAATGGTCTGGAGGTTAAGATAAAAACACAAGTCAAATTTATTAGACTTGTCCACAGTCAGTAACAGTGATCTTGCTGGTCTTGCCATCCCTAGACCCATAGCTATTCATGGCTGTCACAACATCCATGCCATCTTTCACTTGGCCAAAGACCCCATGCTTGCCATCCAACCATTCAGCTTTGGCAGTGCAGATGAAAACTCGGGAACTGTTTGTATCGGTTCCAGCATTTGCCAAGGACAAGATGCCAGGACCTGTATGTCTCAGGATGAAAATCTCATCATCAAATTTCTCCTCACAGATGGACTTGCCACTGGTGCCACTGTGGTATGTGAAGTCACCACCCTGGCACATAACTCCCAGAATAATTCTGGGACAGCAGAAACCATGATAACCAAATCCTTTCTCCCCAGTGCTCAGAGAAGGAAAGTTTTCTGCTCTCTTTGTAACTTTGTCTGCAAACAGCTCAAAGGAAAAGCAGCCCAAGAGCTCTTTTCTTTTTTAAAAAATTGTTTTTATATATCAAATATATCAGTGGGTCTTTGAGATTTTTATAATACACTATTTTGATTTATCTTTACCAAGCACTTCCTCAAACCAAGACAATGATTCAGACACTCCTGGTACATTGATACACTGTATTTACAAAACAAACAAGCAAACAAAAACCTCCAGTTGGTACAGCTACTGTGGAAAACAGTATGGAATTTCTTCAGAAAACTAAACATGGAACTGCCTTTTGACCTGAAATTCCACTGCTGGGATTATACCTTAAGAATCCTGAAACACCAGTTCAAAGGAACCTATGTGCCCCAATGTTCATAGCAGCACAATTTACAATAGTAAAGTGCTGGAAACAACTTAAGTGTTTATTAGTAAATGGGTGGATCAAAAAACTGTGGTATATTTACACAATGCAATTCTATGCAGCAGAGAGAAAGAAGGAGCTCCTACCCTTCACAACAGCATAGATGGATCTGGAGAGCATTATGCTAAATGAAATAAACTAGGAGGTGAAAGATAAATATCATATGATCTCACCTATAAGTGGAACTTAAACAACAAAACAAATAAGCAAGCAAAACAGAACCACAGGCATGGAAATAAAACACAAAGTGACAATGAGCAGAAGGGAGGGGGGAAGAGGATAACAGGGAATGAAGGGGAAAGGTTGTAAGGAACATGTATAAAGGACCCATGGACCAAGATGACGGGGGAGGGGGAGGATTGAATGTAGCAGGTGGAGGTGGGTAGGGGAGGGGAGAGCAATAGGAGGGAAATTTGGACAACTGTAATTGAACAACAATAAAAAAATTTAAAAAATAAAATCAATAAACATATCCTTGGGTAAGAATTAAAAAATTTTTAAACCCTCAAGTTTAAAATTTTACATTAAGTAAAAGTCAAAATCATTTATTTGAAAATTTGGGAATTATGAGTGTTACAATGTAACCATCATTACTGAAAAATATCTGATATACTCCAAAGTCCTTATATATCCTCCACCAGTCTTACTCAAATCTCACTACCCTGGATAACTCAAGTTTGTTTAATGAGGGCATCACATTTAATAATGTAAGATGCCCAGCTCTAAAAGTTATTTCTTTCTGTTTATAAATCTTGCTACCCCATCATATTTATCCCTGTAGAATTCATCTGTTAAGCAAATAACTACTCTGGGCCCAAAAAGTGCAGGCACTGTTGCCATATGGGCTTCCACCAACAAAACACAAACATTTCTGCCCTCATCCAGGAAATGTAAAACAGTAGAAGATGGTAAAAATATATGGAAACCTCACTCCTTTCAAACAACACTGAAAAATGCATTTATCTGCTCCTGCCATTTCCAAATGAAAATGTAAGTTAATGGGAGTCTGGAAGCCTAACAAATCACTTCTTTCACCTCGCATAAATGTTTAAGAGTATGCCTGATTTTTCAAATTTGTTGTAAGATATCAGTTAGCCATCTTTCCCATACAGATTCTAGCTCAGTTTTAAACTAAATGCAGGTATTTTATCAGTCATACTATTTGAAAAATCCTATTTACTTAACAATTTAATAGACCTTAGATTTTCTGAATATAACCCCCTCATTTTACTAATTAAAAATAATATCCTGCCCTGGCTGGCGTAGCTCAGTGGATTGAGCACGGGCCTGTGAAGCAAAGGATCATGGTTCAATGCCCAGTCAGGGCACATGTCTGGGTTGCAGGCCAGTTCCCAGTGGGGGACACATGAGAGGCAACCACACATTGATATTTCTCTCTCTCTCTCCTTCCCATCCCCTCTCTCTGAAAATAAATAAATAAAATTAAAAAAATAATATCCAGAGGCCATGAATTTCAAGTGACATATCCAAGATCCTGTTAAGTGACAAGGCTAAATGTAGAATATCAGTATGCAGAGCGCATGCTGATACTTTCTAATAGTTCATTTTCAGTCCCCTTTCTAAAATACAAGTTTGCTTATATAACTATTCATAAAATGAGTGCAACCATGCTTGAAGAATTAGCAAAGTTGCTCATCACAAATTTTAAACAGAATTTAGATGATACAAAAATTCATGAAGTTGTTGGGTTCATCATGTAATTTTTCCTAAGGGAAAGAACCATAGCTGATCTAACTACGAGAATGCCGCTCTTTTGAGCACTCCATCAACCCAAAACTAGGGCAATAAACCCAAGCTGTACTAGAAATATAAGTTTAACACACATTAAAATGATGTGCTCCTGAAGGTATGATTTTGAAAACACAATCATTTTTATACGTTTATATTAAAAGTAATTAAAAACTTCTGTGTCAAATATTCTCGCTATGTTAGAATCGCAAATTATAGCAGAAATAGTCTGCTGTATGTATCTTCTCTTACATAAAACAAACAAAATAAATATTCAACTAAACCATTTGTGGCTCATTATTTTAATTAACTTTCTAAGCCAAAGACTCTTCAGATAAATCACGAATCTGAAAAAAATGTTGCAAAAGCTTCATTTCATCCATAAAACATTTTAAATGTCAGTTTGAGACGGTTCTTTAGGGAGATCTCATGAAATTTTTCAGCACTGATTCAGTAAAAACGTCTACTGACCATTGTGGTAGAAATCAAATTTTCTTTCATTGCGTACACATTTAGATGCAGATGCCTAAATTGTTTCCCTGATTTTCTACTGTCACAGAATGTAGCAAGATGCATTTGTTAAAAACAAACTTTGTGATGGCACACGGAGGCACTGCTCACCCCCTTCTCACAGCAAGGAAGATTAATGAGCAAAGAACAAGTGGCTGACATAAACGTACCCATGGGGGTGCCAACGCCATAACCTTTGGAGTCTATAAGGCCACCGATCTGCGTCAGGTTGCAATTCCGCTGAGTAACAAATTCAATGGTTGTTGACTCCATTAGGAAAGCATAATCGGAGGTGAGGACTCGCTGGATTCCTTCTTCATTGCTTTTGACGAGCACTGACTGTCTCCGGCTGCTCATAAAGGCCCACATTTTGTCATACGTGGAGATTTTTGATTTCTGGGGAAAAATAAGATACATAAGATAATCTTTAGTTTCCACATGATCTGCAATACTAAGATGGAATTGAATGTGTTTAGTTTACCCATACTACTTTAACTAAATTATTAATAGTAACATCTGAACAGAAAATCAAAATCTGTTTTAAAAAGTTTCTCATAGCAGCCCTGGCTGGTGTAGCTCAGTCGATTGAGCATAGGCCTGTGAAGCAGGGGGTCACCAGTTCGATTCCCAATCAGGGCACATGGCTGGGTTGCAGGCCAGGTCCCCGGTGGGGGATACATGAGAGGCAACCGCACATTGATGTTTCTCTCCCACTCTTTCTCCTTCCCTTCTCCTCTCTCTAAAAATAAATAAATATTTTTAAAAACTTTCTCATAGCAATCCCTTATATGTGATTGTTTCCAGCTATAGTGCAGGTTTACCTAACAAATGTATGAAAAATGTCTTGATGTTCAAGAATGCATGAGTAGTAAATCATAGAAGGCAATAAAAAGGAAAATAAACAAGATTGATAAGCAGACTCTTTTGTGCTTAGATCTCACAGGAATATTTGATGTGTATAATTTCATTTCTCAACATTACAGTAACATTAATTTGATAGGGACAAACACTGGACACCAACTGACCCTGTTAAACTTCAGGAGGTTATTATTCCCAGTTTAGTTGACTATAAGCCTGATGTCATGGTAATCTCCAAGGACACACCAAGGTTGAAGAGATGAAAGAAATTCATTACAAATAATGATGTTACAAATAAGAATAATTACATTTTCACTAAGGCGCAGCCAGCCTCCTGACATCAGGAATTCTGTCATTCTGGCCTACTATCTAACTAAAGAGTTCCAGACCAATAAAATCGAACAGTTTTTATATCCAACTGAAAATTTTCAGTGGGGCTTTCCTAGGCTTTCATTACAAAGGGAAAAATAGGTTTGATTCAGAAGGCACTGGTACAACATAAACATGAAAAAGATTAGTAGTATCTGCTTATGGAAATATCATTTGTGAAACCCTTACTATAGTTTAATTCTTATATAAATACAAAATACTGCTAAAGCTGTAAGCACAAGACAGATATTCATCATACTGGTTACAGGGTTATAAAAAGCTAAAACAAACAAACTGTTTTCAAACAAATAAAAATGCATCTTTTCACAGCTTAAAGATGCTTTAGTCCTATATTTGCCAGGTCATAAATGTGATAGTACCACAACTTCTACTAAAAGGCAGGTGCATAACAATATTTAGAAACATCCTTGCACTGTTTCAAAGAAAAATAAGAAGGGAAACCCTAAATTTACCAGGGAAAAATAAAGGTACGTGGGTGCTATATAAAAACGAGTGCAGGGCTAAGCACTAGGGCTCAGAGCAGGGAGACATGCAAATCTTCGCTCTCCAGTGAAGCTAAAACACACTAAAGGCCAAGGGCTCAAAGTTTAAAAGAAAGCAGCTAAAACACCTTGCATAAGATTATCAGGATTACAAATGTGGGCTGCTGTTGTGACAGGTCAATTGCTTTCAAGTAAAATACTAAAATGCTGGTAATAAATAAGGAAAACAAAGGGGGTATGTATGTTTATAATGAAATTCTGTTTGGAATAATTAAGACCAATAGTGAGATTTTCATAGACTCATTGGGTTATCCAAATCAGTAACATAATAAGGATAGTTAGAGCAAGTTCACATCCTTTCAAAGGTAAGAGTTTCCTCCTAATATTTTGGAATAGGTGAGGACTAAATAACAATAAAGTAAAAATTATATTTTACCTAGAGATTAAAATCATTTTATATGCAAATTAAAATTGCACACTGTCTTTAGTGAAATTGGTCACTGATAATACACAAACATAAGTCAATAAAAGATGGCACTACAAGTTTATCTGATCAAAACTGCACAGTTATCACTTAAAATTTTTAAATGTAGTATTTTTTGTGGAAAATAACAATGCAATACCACAACATGTGTGGCCAAAACCAAGCAGAGAGTAAGAAAGTGAACAGAAAGTTTGGGGTTTTTTTTTACCCTCAATGGCCACAGATCACCTAAATTCTCTAATTTGCCTCAGGGGCAAGTACATTAGCAATCATTGTCTTCCATTTAAATTTGACCAGCTCAATTTTTGCTTTGACAGGGCCAAGCCGCTCTTTTATTTAGATTTATTTACTTATGTTTCTTGACTTACTCTGATATAATGTTTGACACATGCTTGGAACAATTCTAGATATTGACCAGAGTCCAGGTATTGCAAATAGTTAATACGCAAGGACATCATGGATATTTGCCTTCATCATGGGAGCAGTGGGAAGCCGAGGCAGGTATGAAGCAGATTTGAGGATGCAATCACATTGCACTGTGAGGCCACTAAGGCTGTTATGTGAAGAATGGATCAGCTGTGGCAATGGCAGATAGCTTGAAGCGCATAGCAGCAGTCTAGGTAAGAAACAGTACATCTACTAGGAAAGCGGTGTTGGAGATAGAAAGAGATCTAAGAATGCAAGGTGTGTGTGTGTGTGTAATGAATTTTATTTGGTTATTATTGGAATATGGAAAGTAATGTAGAGATTTATGTCAATTCTCTGCTTTCTGAGTAAATTTGAGGGTCACAGAGAAAGAGAAAAAGCAGAAAGATCAAATATTTGGAAGGAAAGATTATCTCTAGTAAGTTAGCAACACCTAAGAAACATCTAAATGGACCTGTCATGTAAGTTTGGAGTTCAGTGGAAAGTTCAAGACTGAAAATATAGATTTTAGAAGATTAAAAGGAAGATTATAGAAGATTAAGGAAGAAAATCTGAAAGTTGTGGTGCTTCAGAAATCAAGGCAAGAGAATATTCAGTGAGGAGGTTGGCATCTGTAGTGATTTGCCAAAAAAAAAAAATGCATTACAATAAGTGAATAATGTCTTCGGGTTTAGCAACAGAGAATTCCTTGGTTCTTTTAGCAAAGGCTAATTTAATGGAGTGAAGGACTTAGCAGTAATACTGAAATAGATTAAGAACAAGAAAAGTAAAATGGAATCAGGCTATGCCCCTCCCACCAAAAATAATCAGAGAGTTAGGTCACTGAAAAAGAGGAGATACAGGGAAACACATTGGCTTAAGTAGGATTTTCAAGGATTGAAGCAATTTGAGCATTTTTAAATGCCAGTGGGGAGAGTTTTCCAAAAAAAATAAAAAGAGAGATTTAGTATGCCAAGAGAAAAAAAGAACAATCAATAAAGTCTCCAATAAGGTGATCCCAAGTACAATAAAAAAAGGATTTGTTTTAAATAAGTCCCTTTAACATTTAATAAAATAATCATAAAAAAGGATTTAAAATATAGCAATTGGATTGACCTCTGACTTCAAACTATTTGTATTGAACACATATAGAATTATATTTTAAAATCTATTGTGTAAGGAATAAGAGAATAAGAATCCTCAACTAGTTTTATTTGTAATAAAACAGGAAATTATTGAATGTTTTTAAAGTAAAATAGACTATAGGATCTCTAAGGTTAAAACTGATGGAACTGTACAACTTAACAATTTGGAGTCTAAATGCATTTAATGTCAAGAAGGAGGTAAATAAAAATACAATTAATCATATATGAGTATGTTGAGTATGATATTATATGTAAACCTAGAAGGAAGAACATCAAGTCATGACATGAATTAAAGTTTGTAGGGGAAGATAGGGACATACTGAGAGAGTCACCTGTTGTATGTTATGCTCAGTCTGCTGTACTATGGTTCCTTTCACCCAATGAAGCAGCTACTGATCATTGTTAAGGAGTGTGATAAATCAACAATGACTAAGCTGCTGAGCTAAATTTGGAGTCTTTAAAGGACCTCTGATCACAGTGACAGAGAATTGAGGACTGATATAGCAGAACACCAGGAATGACTAAGAATTTGGAACACAGCTTGGCCCTATGCATTGCTGCTGCCAAACTGACTTAAAAAAAAGGGGGGGTGGTTTCCAGAAGAAATGTACTGCTTAAAAGATATATGAAAAATCAAAGTCAGGTAATAAGCTAAATGTGAAATAATATAAATCTCTGTGAGGAGATGATTGAGATAATGACAAATTACAGCCTAACAGAGAAGGTGCTTGGATAGAGTGTAGCCAAGTTAAAAAAAAATTAAATTAGTGGGGGAACACTAGAAAGAACATCTTGTTTTACTTAATTTCACAGATGAGAAAACTAAGGCTGGCTACCTGATAAGAAAAAAATTACCAGTGAAGGTCAATTTGTAAAGAGAAAAATGTTGATAGGACTTATGACATCATGATTTTATAGAAGAATTTTACTTATATAACAAAATAACTTATTTGGAAAAATATAAAGCATTTGTAATACTTATTCTTACAGTTACACTGTACATAATAATTGAAATAACATAAAGCAAAAAAATTAAATGACATCTTAGAGGTTTTGCTTGAAATGCATATGAAAATCAAAACAAGAGAAAAGGCATATTTAAAAATGACTGAATGAAGTCATCTTATTTTGTCATGCAACTTAATCCTGCCACATGCAGTACTAGAATCATTTTCTTCCTCTTCTTTCCTTCTTTTTTTGTCTCACATTAAAGAGAATTTTCTTTCTGTGTAGTATCAAATGGATTTAGAATGTTAATGTTTAGCAATGTTTACTTTATCAAAATGCTGAGGCTTGTAAGCTGATTTGATTTTTGCTACATCAGCACAAAATAAATAAAAGCAGTTCTTAAGGCAATGTCTTTTTATAATACTGGTTTTCCTGGAATAGGGAACATCAAGGAAAGAATTTTAAAAGAAGATTCTTCTCAGGAATAAACTTACAAAGAATAAGAAACACAATTTTTTAAAAATTCAGAGATGACAAATGATTTTGTGTTTTATAAAGAACATTCAGTGTAAATACCTAAATATTTGAAACATACAATTAATGATTTAAAGCTTAAGGATATACTACCATCTTTAGTTTTGGGCTGAACTCTAAATTAATTTTACAACCTGAAATTATTTGGATTTTTGCAGATCTCAAATAAGTAATGGTTTTAGGCAGTAGTTATTCCCAGACATTTTAGAGATTTTTCAGAATTTGTAAGATATTACTTTAAGGATAATGTTTCAAAATTTTGTTTCTATCCCATCTGAAAAGTTATGAGAGCTAATGAAGTAAGGATAACTATTATTCTGCTTGTATGGATCCACTTTTCTCCTATCTGGAACAAATAAATACAAAGCCATTTTCTTTTTTAAAAATACTTTTGACTTAAACTACTAGTACACAAATACATTCTTCACCTCTGTTCATTTTGCTTGCTGTCAAATATAAATTAATATTTAGGCGAGTGGAGGCTGGCAAAGGGGAGATGGGACATCTGTCACAGTGTCAATAAAAAATTAATATTTAGGAACCATCATGTGCTCATTTCATCTGTTTTTATAAATCTGTCAGAGATCCTAAAAATTATAAGAAGATAACATATTTGTGTGACCTCTGGAAGTAAGAATTTAATATAATAAATAACAATTTAATTTATTTTTTTAATTTTCAAAAAAGAAAGGTAACTATTTCCATGAATGATAGAAAAATATATATTATACATATATATCTTGCTTGAAGTATCATAAGCACAAAGAATCAGTAAAGAGAAAGAGTCAGTACTATTTTGTTATAAATGTTTTCTAAATAATATTTATAATAAATGTTTTATTATAAATAATATTAGAAGTGATGACTGCAACTCAAATTATTTAAGGAAGTTACTCAGGTGGTACAACACCCAAACCATCTTAGGGTAACCTAAAAAATATACTAAAAACACATTTATTTTAATCTAAAAATAATTCATAAAAATGTTTTAGCTCCTCAAACATAATGTCTGGTATAATTAGTTGAAGTTTGATGTAAGAATAAATATGATTAAATAGCTAAAATATGAAGCAGTGTTTTTTTACTATTTTTCATAATTACCAAAGTAATTTGGTCATATTTGGCACTAACTCAGATTATTCCTTTTCAATTAATTCTGCATGATCAATTTTGTTTCTAACATTAATTTTAATATTTTGTTATAAATGGTATGATAATCTTTCTTGTTCTGTTACAAAAAAGGCACATGTAATAGTTTGCAATATGTGGTTTGAAAAAAGCCCATACCAAGGTGTCTCTTGGAAAAGCAGAATTTGGCTGAGATTTGCATTTTAGTTTTTTTACTGTTGGTAAATAAATCACCAACAACACGGGAACATATGTGCTAGGTAAGAACAGCTGAGCCCTATCTGGACTCATCTGACCTTGGTCATTAGGAAATTAGAGTTAATTCAGGAAAACAGGACGGCAGCCATATGTGGTTCATAGCAAAGGTGGAGCTGGGGCTAGTGCACTGATCTGGAAACATTTGGTTGTTAGCAAACCTGTCAGTCCTTGGAATAACTCTGGCAGTTTTATCTAAAAGCATCTGCAATCTCTTAAAACGGGATATCTAAAGTGAAAGACGATGAAACCGAGGGAACTGTTCTTGGTGCTACTGAGAATTAAGAGAGGAGTAAGAGTGTTCTGACTGTGCATACCATGATGGGCAGCAAGTTTAAAACAGTTCGATGCACTTAAAGGCCCCTATCCCTTTTAGGTAGTTGAACCAGTATTACATAGCTCATTCTGCACTCTACAAAATCACCGACAGTGAGTCTTCCAATCGTTGCACTTAATTCTTTAATGAGATATTTAGAGCTTTCCTGGTCAGATGTTTCCTTTTGTTTCAAGTAATAGTATCCCACAATATATTTTACTGTCATTTTGACAAACTTAAACAAGCAATAGAAATCTTAACTTCACTGGGTCACTGAAGAAACTTGAATAAGCCACAATTTCTTAGGTCTATCTAATAAAACTCTTTCCTACCAGTTTCACAAAAGTGTAATGAGGAATAAATGAGAAAATCCATACAAATTGACTTCAGCGAGCTATAAAGCTCTCAAAGCATATGAGGGTTTTATTTCTATTGCAAGTTTATGTAATCAATCATTGGAGAAACAGAAAGTCTGGGCTAACACTGGGGCGTGTGTCACTACATTCCTGGATCTCTGTCTTTTTATTTGTACACCTGACAACTTTTAGAACTGTGGGAACTTGCTCCCTGTTTGTTCCCCTATAACTTGACCTAATTACCCTAGTGAGCAAGTTAGTAAAACAATCCTGAGCCATTGCTGAGTGACCATCATTAACCAACATGACTTATGATAGAGACCTTTCCACATAGGGAACCTCAGGGGCACAGAGGTCTTATTTTAAATCTCAGCTCACTGTACTGAATGATTCACTGGCTCACTTGCTTACTCATTCGCTGACTTGTTATTTCATTCTAATATTTATAGAGCACCAGCTTGCTGTAATAACCATGTCTAGTACTGGGCAGGCAGAGATTAACCAAGAGCAGATAATGCTTTTGTCCTAACAAAGCTTAACTCTCCTAATGCATGACAAGGAAACGAGGAATTATAAAATGGCATGATAAGTGTCATGGCAAAAGGCAGCTGAGATGTAACCTAAATTAATGAGCAGTGGTATGACAGAAAGTCAGGAAGTAATTCTCATTTCTTCAAGATTCAAACCAGTCACAGTGTTACAGGTCTCTCTTCCCATCTGTCATTAAAATTCTGCATTTTGAGTAGGTGTGACCAAAACTATCAACACTAAACCTCTTAAAAGATTTATTGTTCTCGCTTTGCCAAAACCTGTTCTAAAGTGTCTAAACTTCATTGGGAGATGAGTCAAACTTCATCACACACACACACACACACACACACACACGCACACACCATATCTGTGACCTTCTGTGCATTAAACTGCACACAAAGTGAAAAATTTCCACTATTTTCTGTAAACTTATCTACATTAACATATACACCAAAGGGATGAGGGATGTTTTGTTTCCATATATATAGTAAAGAAATAACCTCAGTTGGGTCTCAGGGATCTGAGGGAGAAGAGATGAACAGCTTTAAACACACCTCTGTTTGCTGGCTGGACAAGCCCATTTGATCACAATAATCTTACTATGTCTAAGTAATCATATCATTGACTATAGGAGTCATTCACCTCAGGTATATTTTCATTAGAAGAGCCACACTTCAGCCTAGGAGCTTGAATTGGCCATTTTCTCCAGGTGGAATGCACTTTCCTCATGCGTATCTGTGCTTTGCTCTGTCACCTTCTTTGAATCTCATTTTCAAGGGAATGTCCACTGTGGACCCTATTCAGAATCCCAACCCCTCACCATGGATATGCCTTCTGCTTTATTTTTACTAATAACATCTAATAACTGTGTAGGATATTATATATTACCTAATTTTGCTTTTGTATCTGTTCAGTTTCTATCTCCACCCACTATAAATAAACTCCATGGAGTCAGAAGGTTTTGTCTTGTTTTTTTTTTTTTTTCATCTTTATATATAGTCCCTATACCTAAAGCAGTGCCTGGAATAAAGTAAATACGAGCAGATATTTATTAATCAAAAAAAACACCCAATAGTAAGTAAATGAATAAATGCATTCGATTTATTGTGCTGGAATGTAGGGGGGATATATTAGTATCATTCCTGGAGTTACCATGCAAAGTAACATTTGATGAGTAATTTTAGCCTCCTAGAACTCAGTTTGCTCATCTACAGAATAAAAAGGTAAAACCATAGAAATCTAAGATATCTTCCATCAGAGATGATCTTTTTACTTCTTCCATATTCTGTCTGTGGCTTAATTTAATAAGGAAACAAATACCATGGCCTAGTTTTAAAGTAAAGCATAAAGAAAGTCACATTATTGCACTACATACATAGTTTTAAGGTCAATTCCAATGTTAAATTGTAGCTGCAATTTTATCATAAAAATTTCTAGAATGTAGTTCACATTCTCTATATCTCAGGAATGGGAAATAGGATTAGCCCCTTATTGTTCCTCCCTTACTTGTAGATCGTCACTATCATACTGCTAAAAATAAACCAAGATACAAAACACTGAACTTTTCAGACTCATGCCACAAACTCTTACTACCTGAATCCTCTATCTAGAATACATTATGCATTTTCTGTATATGGCCATTGTTTCCAGAATATTATAGTACCCAGATGCTTGTTTCTTTTCAGTGATGAACTAGTAAATGTTTAAAAAAATCATCTTTCTAGAAAAGGGGTAAAGATCCAGATTTATAATGTTTTCCTGGTTTTAAGGTTTAAGTATTCCGCCATTGTCATTCTCAAGCCATGATATAAAGAAATCTATAAAATTTTTGAATCTTTAATTTCTGCAAGTTAGTATAAACCATGTCCAATACACCACTGCTTCTCCTTCACCAAAAGTTCTAAGCTACTCCCCAATTATTTCCAGTGACTTCCTTACCTTTGCCAGTCAAGTCCATAATCAGATAATGTATTTATCAATGCCTGAATTGGCTTTACTTTTGAAATCAATGCTAAAATATCCCACTTAGTGATTATAATCTCATTTATTTCTAGTTTGCTATTCAATTTCTTTACTAGCCACACTTTTCTTTTTAAAAAATATATAATATTTATTATATTTTCCATTACCATTTAGCCCCTTTATACCCCCATCTGCCCAGTAATCACCACACTGTTATCCATGTCCATGAGTTCTTTTTTCCTTTTTGCTCAATCCCTTCACCCCCAAAATGCCACCTCCCACTAGCTATCATCTGCTCTCCATCCATGAGTCTGTTTCTGTTTTGCTTATTAATTCAGTTTGTTCATTAGATCCCACATGTGAGTGAAATCATATGGTATTTGTCTGTCTCTGACTGGCTTATTTCACTTAGCATAATGTTCTCCAGGTCCATGCACACTGTTGTAAAGGTAAATTTTCTTCAATGGTTCCTTATGACCATTAATGACCTACATTTCATTAGCTATTTCTACGTTAAAGATTTTATTTATTTATTTATTTTTAGAGGGGAAGGAGAGAGGGAGAGAAACATCAATGTATGGGTGCCTTTTGTGCATCCCCTGCTGGTAGTTGGCCTGCAAGGAACCAGTTTGCAACCCAGGCATGTGCCCTGACTGGGAATCGAACCGCGATTGTCTGGTTCGCAGGCCCGCGCTCAATCCACTGAGCTACGCCAGCCAGGGCTAGCTATTTCTACTTTATATTCCACTGTTCAGGTGCACATCCATGATCCATCACTGCAAAATTTTTGTTGCTAATATCTAAACTCACTAAACATTCTCTACCTCTTTCTCTCTTTTTGAACCACCTAACCTAACCTCAACCCTAACTAAACCCAACTATCCACTTCCTCTGAATCTGTATTGTGGCAGCACAACGTTATTAAAAATGGTCATACTACAAAGTGTGAAGCTCAAGTCCATGCTCAGCACTGCCTGGGGCATATACTTCTTTTAAATTATTTTCTATGATGTCTATTTCGCTAGACAACTCTCTCTCCTTTCCTAAAACTCAAAATTTCCTATGGAGTCACTCATGGGTTGACAGTGTGCCTTGCCTCTGCTTCACAGGAAGAAATAAAACCATGTGTGGGAACACTTGTAAAAGTCAATCTAAAACCTTGTGAGAGCAAAAATCTTCTTAAATTGTAACCTTTTCTCTTCTCTTCTTGTTGTGGTATGCTTGCTCCCAGCAAATCCCTAATTTTATGGTATGGGTTCCACCACATTCTTTTCTCTCTGGTAAGTCCCTTTAGCTGACAACATTTAAGTATGTTTAAGTAGATTAGATCTTAACTACCTTCCCTCTAGTTAACCTTATTTTCCCCAGAATGGTTTTTCTAAATCACAAACTGGGTCATTTCAACCCATACATTATTAACTGACCTATAAGGTTTCCTGATACCCCTAGGATGAGGAAGCATTAATAACACAAGGCTACAACACTGTAGCGGACAAACCTAGTTGTCTGCTGATTTCCTCCTTTTTGACAAACTTCCAATAGAATATACATTTTCTAATCTTCCCTTCATAGCAAATTAGCCATTTAACCTAATTCTATGCCCAATGTATAATGAGAGAACATTAATAGAGTTTATGATGAACTCTTTGTGATAGGACAGATTCAGTAGGCATATTCCCTGTGCCTTCCTTGACTGATTCTATATTTCCATAGCACATGTAGCCAACCTTGGCAGTTTTAAATTATGTATTCTATTTAATGATTATCTGGATAATTTCTATATTCTTCACAACTCTTATTGAGTCATAGTGTCAGGTATATTTCTCTACCTAGTACAGAAACTGACAGAAAGGCACTCAGTGGCTGTTTTGACAAGTGAAAGGAGTATATTAATGAAATGATAAAAAGGCCATAAGCTATGAAGCACCAGGTTATTATTAAAACTATCACTAAAGATTCATCCCAAGGAAAATGTAATAATGCATTTTTATTAATTCTGGAAGTATTAACTATATAAAGTTATTATAGAATAGCTGAAGGAAATATTCAGATTCATCATTAAAATGTACTAAATCTCATTTTCATGAAGATAAGTTTAAATAATAGGCTAATTACAACTAACATTGTAATTTGTTGGAGGAAGATTTGGGTCACTATCACTGCTGATTTTACAAATAGCATAATTTCTACCTGCTTTTCTGAAACTACTTTTGACTCGGACCTTATTATGGGCAAAATGTTATGCTAAGCACTTTGAGAAGAACACAATGGCATTTAAACACTCATATCCCTGTGAGACAGGATTTTTGAGACCCATCACAAAGATGAGAAAAGTAACATTTTAGGGTGATTAAATATCTAGCTCAAGATTTAAGGCAAAATTTTAATTTATATGCTTAACTAAGTTGCTTTGACTTATAACAGTTGACACAGTTTTGCTGAAATTGCTTTCCTGTAATTAATCCTTAGTGTTCTTTATGACAGTGATTTACAGATAAGCCAAAATGCACTTTCTAAAGTATTATTAAGATGAAGCAAAATACATGCAAGACAATAGATTCTGGCTAGCCAATTGAACAATAATAAATTTAAGAGAAAATACCCAAAATATGTACACAGAGGAATAATGTGTAATGAAACCCAAAGAACACACAAAAATCTAATAAATATACCAAAAGAAAAAATTGCTATGCATATATAGTATGATAGACTTGAATAGTTTTCAAGAACCATCCTTTGAAGTGATTTCTAAGAATGGTAATTTGAAGTACATATTAAATGATTTCTAAATAAAGCTAATTTAAACTTATGAGATGGTAAGAATAGTTCAAGTATGTGAGTGTATGTGAGATATATCTCCTGAAGAGACTTGAGTCTACTAGGGAGTACAGGAAGAATATTTTAAGCAGCTAGAAGCTAAAACTGATCCAGTCCAAGGCCAATATACATGAAACACAAGTAAGTCTTCACCATTTGCCAGTACAAGTTCTTTCCAAGCCATGGTGGTAACAGAAACAGGTAAGGCAAGGGGAATACACGGTGACTTGGTTTTATGACATCAAAGGCAGTGGGAGAAACAATGTACATGTATTCTAACTTTAACACTTATGTTTTTCACTAAAATTACACTCCACATGACTTTATCCTTTACTTAGACACAAAGTTCTACTAGAAGCTTCTGTCTGTACCTTAGAGTGTGGCTAATGCCTCTAATGAGTATTCATCACTTCCTATTTTCCAATAATCATTACAATTTAGTAAAGATTTTTGACTTACCTTTTATGTACAGTCTCAGTCATATTGGCAATTAATTTTCTTCTATCCAGGTATTCAATTTGGTACATGACTACTTCTTTTTTTGTAACTCCCATCTCTGAGTTAGTGTTCCATATCTGGGTGGCTACAGATCTAATTCCAATTTATATCTGCTTGCAAAATTTAAGCTTTACTTTTGTTTAGCAGGCTCCACAATAACAATGCCTGAATCAGATTTCTCTCCGCAAAAACAGACACTCAAGAAGAGCAAACTAAGTCAATCACACTTTTACACCAGAGACGTATGTTGTTTTCTAAATAGGTCAAGACTTCAACCTTATTTGAAAACAAAATCCTTCTATGTAATCGATAGAACTTTCAACTTTCCTTTCATATGGAACGTTTGCATTTTCAGGGTGGACTGCCAAATATGCAATAGTATAATTTTTTAAAAACTCAAAACAAATAAATCAAGCTTTTGAAGTGTAGTTACAGAAATATGTGTGCACATGGGTGTGTGTGTGTTTGTGTGTTTTAATCAGCCAATTTTATAAAATTGTAGAATAGGGAATAATCACTAAACTGAAAAATGTATCTTCCTTTTAATTCATTGAAAAAGTAACTTTAGTTTTAATCATGCTTTATGGATCTTATTTTGGAATGTTACCTAGTTAAGTATACATAAGCAATTTGTCAATTTATAGCAAAAACATTCATTTAAAAGGAAAAAAATAAAATTAATAAAAAAATTAAAGATTATGATTCTTGACAATACCACCAAACGTAAAAAAAATGTAGATCGTTTGATGTATATTTGGATAAATATATTTATATCCATACTGAATAAATATACAAATAAGTAAAACAATAATGTTTTCTGATAGTTATATCCATACCTTTTATCTTTAAATGTATTAGCATCAGTTTGGCCATATTGTGGTTGAAAAAAATGAAGAAAAGTAAGAAAAGTATACCTCAGTATTTAAAACACAAACTAATTCACAAAAGTAACTTTTTTGAAAATGGAAATTCAGTTTAGATTGACTAGAAGTTTCAAGGGCATTTTTAAAAAGTATAACCATAACCCAACCTTCTCAATATATAAGCCTGGCAATTCAGCTGTAACTAAAAATGCATGAAATTAGATATGGATGAATTTAGTTAAATAAAAGAAAGAGTAACTGAAAATATGATGCAAAATAAAAATATTAAACCTAACATAGGAATGTGAATAAAAATGCCAATAAATCTCTAAAAAGTCAAAGCAGTAAAATTCTAGGTCATCACCTCTACTTTCATTTATGAGTATTAAAATTCTATTAAAACATAAATTAGTAAATACCAAAGTGAACATAAATAAACAACACTGGTGAAAACTGAGGTATAGATAACAAAATTATCTGAAAAATACTAAAGTAAATATAATGTTTTTGTGTATATTTACATCATCATTCACCTTGCTGAGAGTATCATTTTACCCATCTAATTGCTTTCAGAGAAAATAAAAATGAAGGACTAATTTATACTCAGTATTTATATGTAATAATACCACTTATAACAGTATGGATTGACCTGGAGAACACTATGCTAAGTGAAATAAGCCAGTGAAAGAAAGAAAAACACTATATATTTTCATGCATATATGAAATCTAATGAGCAAACTGAACTAAAATGGAAAATGGGGACTTACTCCTAGATGGACAGCTGGATGACAGCTAGTGGTGGTGGGAGTTAAGAGGGTTGAGGGATTGAGCAAAAAGGGAAAAAAAAACTCATGGACCAGGACAACAGTGTGGTGATTGCTGGGGAAAGGGAGTATAAGGCAACTACATGGTAATGGGAAAGATACAATAAAGATTAAATTCCAAATAATAATAATAATAATTTGGTATAAGAGCCATTCTGCATGGCGTGGGCCCTGCTCCCACTTGGAAGGGCCAGTGGAAAGTGAAGTCTGACACACAGGACCCATGCCCACAGATAGGTTATCCTGTGAGGAATGAGACCTGCATTATACCTAGGTTGCTTTGAGACTTCTTTTTGTTAAAACTCCCTCACCCTGAATTGGGGCAGCAAACGTTTACTGCATATCATTAACTTCTAATATCTATGCGAAACCTCTCAAGGAGAGTATAACCAGTTTAACCACTTTTCCTTTTACATTTGCAAACATCCTTCTTCTGTGATGTGATTAGCAACATCCTCTCCTTCATTTTCTGGGAAAGGTAACCACCTAAAGCAAACCTGTGCATAGTAAATGAGGACCATCTTCAGTGTAATGTGCCTAGAAAAGTAATAATAGTTTGTCAAAGCAAGGGCCTGGGTGCTCTCCCCTTGAGAGAGTGGCTGTGCCATTCCTTTCCTCCACAGGACTTCTATAGTCCATGTGAATTTGTCTCGTCTCAGCCACAATGCCATGAACACTGCAGGCTGGTGTCCATGTCAATTCAGCACTCATTTTTGCATTTAAGTATTCTAGGGAAACCAAGTACTTTACTCTGAAACTTAGTCGCTGGGGAGTTAAAAAGAAAAATAAATATCTAGGACTGCAATGCAATATTATTTGAATTTTTACTCATTAGCTATTATCTATACAGCTAGATTTTCTATCCTGCCAGAAAAGAGGTTTTTCATAAAAAGTATTAGTCTTTTTGCCAGAATGTATTTTTAAAATTTTTACTTCCCATAAGACTGTGACCTTGTCCAGAAAACACCCAGTTCTCTGTAAAGACGAAGTGAGGCAATAACTTCTTTTAATTGAGCACATAAACACCATTAGTTCAGCACATCCAAATGACACTGTACCTTCAAAATACTCACTTCATTTAAAATTTGCTTGCACTTTAAAAAATTTTTAAGAATTGCCTTCAGATGTTAAACGATATCCCTTTTAAACTTTAAATAAAATTGATATAAAATATTGTATTAGTTTCAGGTATATAGTATAATGATTCAATGTTTTTATGCCTTGCAATGTGATTGCTCCACTAATTCTAGTAATCATGTGTCACCAAACAAACATCAGAAAATTTCTGACTATATACTACATCCTTTTAAATACTCTCATTACTAACACTTGTATGTCCTACTAGTATGTTTGTTTTTGAAAGTAAATAAAAATATTTGGAGTCACACAATGTATATTAAACCATATGCTATTTTTGTCATTGTTTTAAAAGCAGAAATAGCTATTAAGTAAATGAGCTGGTTTTCATGCATGTATGTAAGTGTGTTCTAAAAATAATTCCAAAATGAAAGTTCTTAGAATATTTTTTAGCACTCAGACTGTCAAAAACAGTCTTCTGAGATGCTTCCCTTGTGGAATGTCATTCATTTGCAGTATATAAACTGTGAGTATAGTATTTGTACACAGTCTTTTTAACTTAAAGTTTTTTTTCTTAATTATATTTTCATTAATTTAGTAGAAAAAATGTTTATATAAAAACTCAATTTGAAAAGGGAGGGAGGTGGGGAGAGCGGGGTGAGTGGGCTGGGATGGGAGTAAAAGACAGAAAACTATACTTGAACAACAATTAAAATTTTTTAAAAAATGAAAAAAAAAGAACACCTGTGAGAACACCTAAAAAAAACAACACTTCAATTTGCCTGTAATTATTTTAATATATGTGTAGATAATATGAAATAAAATTGGATGTTTCAGTTAAGGTACCAAGAAAAAAGGAACATAAAATACTAAATAAAGTGTACAAAACAAAATGATGAAGACACTTGATAGTACGTTTAGAAGCAATTAAATAGATTGATCCAGAAAAAGGTACAAGAAATTAATAAAAGAGATTAACAATGAAAATGTTGATGATAATTTAAGAGAGAGAGATGCATTAGTTTAGGTGGGGGTACATGTATCATGTACCACATATTCCCAAGCTACAGGAGTGACAACAGATTGAAAAGATTGATCCAAGTCCCCTACATTGGTTGACACAGAGACCTGTGCCACACACACAGCTAGGAAAGCTAAAGAATGAATCCCTATGTGAGAAGGAACAGCATCCATTTCCAGTGTGGAGGAGAAGTGTTTCAGTCCCTGGAAGAAATGCAGGCTCTGAGTAAGAATGTGAGTGTTTGCTCCAAAGGGAAGCTGACACAAGAAGAGCCGCTAGCTTTCCAGTTCGCACGAACTCCACATTTGCTGAGATAGATGTGACAGCTACTCCACCGGAATCCTGTCCTTGATTCTAATGAATTTGCAGCTATTAAGGAATACTACCTCTGCTGATGGAGAATTTCCTGTTACACCATCCATCAAAAAGATATGTCAGGAAGGCATCAAACCAGATGGTAGAGAGAAGATCTTAGAGGGCAGTTTGACTGACTTAAGCCCTAAATTTTGGCTGATAACACATTTTTGACTTGATAAAAGTAATCAAACTGCTAGCAAAACTAATTTGCATAAGCAAATGCTACTAATTAGAATATCTATTTAAATGAAGTGACAGCAAATTTTCATGTTTTTTAAAAGTTCAGGAAAATAGCAAACTGAAAGCTTTTTCTTACAATCATTTCGTATAAAAGAAACACAAAATGTTTGAACATTTATTTCAAATGAAAGAAAATGCCATTAGAATGCCTCATAGAGTATTTTGTTGTTAGTTACTTTTAGAATACAAGTTCCATTATGACTAATATAATTACTTAAAAATTAAGTTTTGTTTCAAATCTTTCCTAGCAACATTACCATTTTTTTAAAACCTAGCTTAACTTAGCAGAAAGCTGTGGTTATTTACTGTACTTGAGGGAAATAAGCAAATATGCCCACATATGCTTGCCTATCATTTCACAATTTCCAAAGTGTTCTAAATAAAACAATGATTTTTTTAGTAATATTCCCATAGGAGACTGCATACACCTGATGAACTAAGCATCTGACACCCAGGAACACAATTTCCTACCTAAAATAACCCACAGTGTTCTTGCATGTTTCTGGGTAACCCATAAACAGCAGCCAATCAGCTGTTACACAGAGAAAATTCAGGGAAGTAAAGCCAAGGACAGGTAAGGGCATGGGCGAGAGGACAATCTAATTCAATAAGAGGACTTAAAATATCAAAGATTTCTGAATTTTTTCCAATAAGATGCTTTAAGTAGTAATTAATCTGGAAGTTACTATTTTCCATTGAAACGTTTATCCCTGCCACTTGGGAAAAAGGAAGTTTCTCCTCTTAACAGTGTCCGTTGAAGGCATTTTAAAGAGAATAAAATGTAAATAAATGAAGAGTTTTATTTTTTTTTAAATCACATTGATCTGCGGGCCTGCGAACCACATGATCGCGGTTTGATTCCCAGTCAGGGCACTCACGAGAGGCAACCATACATTGACATTTCTCTCCTTCTCTCCTTCCCTTCCCCTCTAAAGATAAATAAATAAAAAATATTTTTTAAAAAAAATCACATTGATCTAAGGTTAGTAAGCTAGAAACAGCAGTAGTATAGAATTATAGGACAATACTTTCTGAAGATACGCAGTTTCTTAATATACAAACAACAGCGAGCAGAGACCAGATAAAGTTAGTGTATAAAATCCCTGTCAGAAACAACCATTATAATAAAGACAATGTGGCACCATTCAAAAAGTGGTGAACAAAAGTGAGTTTGTGGTACTGAAATACACTAAAAAAATGGTTTGTTAGTTGGATTTGCCAATTCTTTTTTATTTTTATGTTTAGAGAACAATGAGTACATATCTATGTGACCACAACATTTCTGAGGCAAAGGCTAATGTGCTTAGATATACATTTTTCAAAATAACTGGTTGCACTAATTGATTTCAATTGATTTAAACAAACAATTCTTTGTGGAGTTAATTTTAAATGATTTAATCTATACCTTCTCTTTTGTCATTTATAGGAGAGAATTACTTATTGTGATTTATAAGTATTTTATTAAAACTATGTACATATTGCCCTGGCTGATGTGGCTCAGTGGATTGAGCGTGGGCCTGCGAACCAGAGGATCGAGGTTCGATTCCCAGTCAGGACACATACCTGGGTTGTAGGCCAGTTCTCAGCAGGGGATGCATGAGAGGCAACTATACACTGATGTTTCACTCTCTCTCTCCTTCCCTTCCCCTCTACAGATAAATAAATAAAATCTTTAAAAAGACTATGTACATATGTAGAATCCACACATACATGTGTATATATAAATGCGCACATGTAAAATATGATATATAGCACAATACTTCATAAAAATGCACTGTTTAAAGGGCTTGGACTCAGTGGGGATGGGCTGTTGGTTTCTGTGAACTAGACAGCCGTGATGACTACACAGCTTCTTGAACATAGTAAATGCCGTTGAACTGCACACCCTAAAATGCTTAATTTCACCTCATGTGAATTTTGCCTCAACAAATTGTTTCTTAAATCACTAAAACATTTCCTCAAGATTTCTACTATAACAGTGATGGTTCTGGACATACATGGTCTCAGAGTAACTGGTTCTGTTTCAAGGTAGGTCCTGAAGCCCTCACAATCAGGAAATCCACTACGATTCATTCGCTAAGAGTTTAACCTGAATTCATTAGTACACATAAAATGATTTTGAACAGATAAACTCATTTAGAAGACATTTTACATTTGGAAAAGCCAAAAACCACTAGGTAAGCTATCTAACACTCATCTATATCATCTTTTATTTTGGCAGCAAAGCTATTTTTAGAACACAATCTCCAAACTTCTAGAGTTTATTATTAATGAGTCACCATCAGTAGATCTCACAAGTCCTCTCTGCCCTCACATTCTTTATGTTGTGCAGATTAGCAGGACTATTCCCTCTTGTATTTACCCGTTTGTGTTGTTGTTTGATCATGTGTTCTGCCTCTCCAAGTCTTCAATCCAAAAAGTATACTTTCTCTTCCTCGTCTTTCCCATATATGCTTTTCAAATGATTATAGATGACCTCACCCCTTATGCTGCTAAGCATTTTCCATCAAATTGCAATGACATCTCTGGTTAGAAAATCAAAGGTAATAAAAAAATCAAGGAATGGGATTAAAATTATAAAATAATTTTTACCAAACCATTCCCTGTGTCTATTTTACTGGATTTCAGAAATGGACTTCAGAACTAGAGAAATACACACTTATTTTAATAACACAGTTAATGAAGGAATAATATAGTATTAAGTATGATAGAATATCCAAAAATAGTTGAAGAGATCAAAGATGAAAAAATTTATTCAAATAGCTTACTGTCTATTATCACTTCAGTCACATTCAGTGATGCTGCATAGACTTATGGTTCTTACATTCTCTTTGAAATACTTTAGGTTTTACCATACTATAAACTTATTTATAAAGATGTATAAAATTTTTGTCAAAACCGTTATCTGGGATGATATAAAAGTAATAGTTATATTAGTGTCTTATTCTAAACAAGTCTTATTTAAATGATTTTTCTGAATTGACATGTTGATAGATTTTTCATTCCTTTTCTGTGCTTTCCATAATAGGATTGTCAGAAGCAATTTTCTCTAAGTTCTTCAGAAAGGTTATGTGCTCTTCACAGACACACACACACTCCTTTTATCTCTCACAAATATATTATATACTTAATCTGGCCCTGATAAATTTGAACAGATCTCAACCTTTGTCAAAGCTTTTCACATGTAGAAATGGATGTTTTAAATGACCTATTTTGGAAAAATTTTGAAGAGCATTAAAGCAATCTGCTATTTGCTATAGAATAATAACAATAATTACAGCTTTCTAAGCAACATAGATTTTTGAAACTGGACAAAAGAGCCAAGATCATTAATGTCAAGAGTTCATTTCTAAAGAGAAATACATGAAGTAGAAAAGAAAATAAGCATCTGTCAAAATGCACTCAGTTTACGCAACCACCAGTTTTAAAGTTATTGGATCAAAAAAAGTTTAAAAAATGTTACTTTGGTGGTCAGTTATTAATTTATGTAGGAAATAGAGGCTAATGCCCATTTTTGTGTTTTTGTAATCAAACAGTATTCTGTTTAAACAGAAAGAGCCTGTCTCAACAACAAAGCAAGAAAGCCAAATTTTCCACCTCCTCTGCTGGCTTGCATGTCACGCTTGACTATTTTGGACCTATTATGGGTCCATTTTCATATATTGTAACATCCTAAAATTGTTTAGATAATATTTAGAGATGCTCATAGATTATTCAGTAGTTTTCAAATAATAGATAAAATAATAAGGATTTATGTGAAAGTAGTTATAAACATTAATATGATAGATTTTCTATCCTGGTAAGTTTTCTATCCTACGAGTTATTTTAAAAAGAAAAAAATTAAAAAGAGAAAATTATTACATAATTAATGGTCATAAACTAATATAATCCAATCAACATGAGCATCAAAGTAACATCTTTGATACCTTCAATTTCTGATTTTTTTCTTATGTCTCACTGTGAGCTACAGTTACGGTGACCTTATACTTTATGGATATTACTGAGAGTGAAAGAGTGTACAAAGAATGATCAATTCAAGATACCAGGTATTAAGCGAGATTTTCCTGGAAAAACTGGGACGTACTCGTATGTTCATCCTAGTTTTCATGGGAGAAGATGTAGGACTGTGATCAGGAGTCCTGGAATCTGTTACTAGTTCATGTACTAGGGAGGATTCTCGAGCAAGTCTCTTTATCACAAATGTCCCCATCTATAAGTTAGAATATTTATTCCTACTATGTCTAATTTTCAAGAGTACAGTGAGGATATAGTACACATTGAGCCCTTTCTATGTTCCAAAAAATGTATATAAAGTATTATTTTATTTTACCATAATTTAGTGTTATTCTGTAATAAGAGAAAAATGGATCATCCATGATCATTATTTAAAAATTCTATATATCCATAGGATAAGATACATTTTTATTTTTATGAATTATTTCATCTAATAAACTGCCATAAAAATTATTGTGCACTAAAAATGCAAAAGCATAATAACCGAGGCCAGAAACACAGCTAAGGGTCCTAGAATATGGAAACCTCAAACACTGTATTGCAAACCTGAGATTTTGGGGAGATTGGGCAGAAAGTCCAGTAGCAGACTATAGTAATCCAGGATGCTCCAGTGAACTATTGGTGGCCAGGTGAATGTAAAGGGTATAACATTAACCTAGTTGAATAAAACAATACATCCATATACATACTAGTGTCTAATATGATTCAAACATATATCATTATCAATACATCTAATTCCATTTATTTTCAAGAAATACTATCTGTGGATATAGATACATACATTCACATTCTAAAAAAGAAGGATCAAGAAATGTGAGAGGTGTTTCAGCACAGAACCATGGTATTAACCTATAAGTAGCCAGTCACATAGGTACAATTTTATTCTCCATACCCAAAATTCACGACTACTTATGAACGCTATCTCAGACTATAAACCCTGTGAAGCATAGATGAAATATATTTTATAATCATTAGACCCTCTCTAGTATTCGGAAGATACCTGACCAAGTAAAGTTTCAGTAAACAACTGGATTAAATAAGAGTAAATATATTTGAAAAGTCCTGAGAAAGACAAAACTTTAATACTTCAGTAAGAGAATTAATAAGTAACTATTTTGTATTATACACGAGATTTTGTGCTTCTTTTCTGTTTCTCTCTTTTTCCTTCTCCTTCCTCTGTCCCTCGTCCTCCTTGTTTTTCATCTTAAACGTAGAGTGTGAACAGCTTGTCGAAGTGGACGAAGTAAGGGAAAGACTTCACTGCCTCTCTCTCAGCATTTGTCAAAGGGACTTCTTAGTAAGCTCAGAGGATATAATTTACAGAAATATTTAAAAATCCTTATGAATATGAAAAGTATATTTAATTATGGAAATTATCTTGTGAATACATATTTTAAATTATATATGCATATTGTTCATCTGTGGTGTAAAGCAATATTTAAGTTCTGTATACTGAATAAAACCTGTATAGTTCTAAATACTTTTCAAAAAGAACCTAATTTAATAATCCAAAGTAGTAAAATTCCATCAAGAAAAGCAACTTATAATGTCATTTAATCTTTAGAATATTCCATCTCTTCTCCTGTTGATAAAAAAGTTTAGTTTGTCTGGATAGTTCAAACTTGACTGCATCTCTTACAAAGCTCCGCCGAGAAGTCATTAAAACTTGCCCACTGTGCTTCCGAAAACTGAATCTGATTCTGTGACCTTATGTCTCACTTTTAAAATTTCCATCTGTCAGAAATCACTAGCTTGGTTTTTCTTTTTGCCTTTCCCCAAATCCTCTCCATTGACCTCAGCTGCTTTGACCCTCACTCACATACTGTGTGATTAATACCAAAGTGGAGAGGCATTAAGCATTTGCTTTGACGGGCTCATTATCTTTCCTTTTTGTGCTTTTCCTTTGAGTCCTTTTTGATATGTATGAATTTGTTGGAAACTGACAAGAGGCTTGTGGTGATCCTATGCCCTGCTAATAGGCTTTTATCTAATTTTAAATGCTACAGCAATATTAGACTGTATAATCACCCTTTTTACCTTGAGAACATACAGCAATGTATTTATTCAAAAATCAAAAAATAATCTGAGGTCAGGTAACTGTGTCTTTACTCGGGAACAGCATCTTGACTCTCTCTGGGAAAGCTGTTTACAGCTGATTTCTGCAACTGACTGATTGGCTCCTTAATGTGTATCTCTCAATTAACATAAATATCAGCACTATTGACTATAAAGACACCTGTACAAAATATGAAATTTTCCAGTTATTGTAATACTATGAATATTATATATAATAATCCAACTCTAAAGACTTTACTGAAAAAACCTCTACCACTTCTACAAATTCAAAGGTAGCATAATTCCTGTTTATTAAAATTAAAAATATATTTTAGATGGCATAATGCATGCATTGTATAATATATATAATATTTATATAATATATATTTTTATCACATACTTGGTGTGTATCACATGCATAAATATTCTCAAAAATTAGATTCTAATATTAACTAAACTAATTTGATTCTCTCAGACATGATATAACTTGGCATTGTTTATACCCTAAGCACATAGTTAATAGTGCTAATATTATAAATAGTATGTTATAAACCATGTTTGCTGAGCCTTGTATATTACTGCCAGCAACAATGATAGAAAAAGACATACAATTTTTTGTTTTATTCTTACCTTTTCAAGTGTCAAAGTTTAACTCAAATATAATTTTTTTTAGATTTCTATTTTACAGATATTAGACTTGATAGTAAATAGAACACAATAAATAATTAAGGGAACATTTGCTATAATTTTCAATTTCATTGAATACTCATTAGAACATTAAAAAGAGAAAATAAATATAGTATCGTCTTAAATACTGTATTTTATTTTGCTTATATAGAAACCTGTGCTTATAAACAGCTATATACCAAACTCCTCTAATACGGTCATGAAGTATTTCATATTTTTCTAAGTATTATTCTTTATACAATAAAATAGCAATGAGTAGCAAGCTGTAGGAAAACACAGTAAATAAGGTATTAAGCATTAGGCTTTGGAATAGATAACCCAGTTTTACATTAGGTACTTGTTTGTCACTGGGCAAGTTACTAAACTTCTCCAAGATTCACTTTCCTTAGCTATAGCATGCAATTAAGAACTAAATAAGATATTTTATGTGTAGGGCCTTTAGCATAGCCCCTGGCACACAAGAAAGCCACAATAAAGAGTGCTGTTTATAATCACTGTCTAACTGAGACTCATTATCATCAATGGCTAGGACCTGACTCCACATAAATGAAAAGTGCCAGTCAATAACTGTTATATTTGACAACATAATTCTAGCATACATTCAAAAGAGAGGTTTGTGAAATGGTGGTTTACACTTTTTAGCATATGTATTTGTATCTTTAGGATCTTTCAATAAAACATTTTATTACACAGGATTTGTACACATTTCACACGTTTTATACACAGGACTTGTTTTTATTAATTTATTATTCACTCATGATAAGGCAATTATTATACAGATTTACCACTAAAACAATGTGGTTTTGGAACATTCACCTCTAAAATGAAAGAACATTGATATTTTCTAACCCTTTGCCTGAGGGGAGGTCTAGCATACAACTATGAAATGTACGACAGTGAACCACACAAACTAATAATGAGTTTATGGGCTCATAGTGAGCCCATTGGTTTATTATTTATTTAGGACCCTCTGTCATTTTTCAATATGAATTTATTTGAGTTAGGCCTGAAGAAGAGAAATGAAGTTTTTATCAAAATATGATACTAAGAAACCACTTGAAAAATTGGATTAGACTTAAAAATCCTCTCTTTAGTTGCTCTGTTCCCAAATTAGAATAAAACTTTTGAAGGGATTATTTTTATGAAACTTTCTGAAATAGCTTATATTTTCATATCAGGTCATCTCACTATGCTAACTTTCCATTTCAACTCAAAGTGTGTTTAGAAGCATTTGTTATAGTTACAAATGATCAAACTCATTGATTATTTTCAGAGAACATGAACTATTAAGCAGAAATTTCAGTGGGAACATGAACGGACATAGTGCACAGGGGCTTGGACTAGTTAGTGGCTGTGAAGTGAGGCCTGAGTTCAACTGTCGGCTCGGCAACTTATAACTAAATGACTTTTGGTGAGCCCTTAAATTCTATAAATTTCAGTTTCTTTTCTTTCCTCCTTTCTTTTCTTTTTTCTTTTTGTATATGGCTAATAAGAGGGCCTGGGATAGGTTGTAAAGATTGTATGACAAGTCTAATGAGAAGTGTCACAGTGCCTGGGATTAATCAATCATTCCTCCAAATAAGAGGAAATTTACATACTGGTAACCCATGTGATTAAAATTATTACAGTTGCTTAATGTATTATCACAGTGAAATGCATGTTAATAACTTTCCAAAATATCAACACATACATATATAACAAACAAAGAGAAGATCAAATATCCATATATATTTAGAAGAGTGCTCCTGGAAGATGTCTTATTTATTTGATTTAGTCTCACAATTCCTCTAATAACTCAGAATAATTCAGGAAGCATAATGTAAGACTTATTAATTGCTGTACCAACTGAAATCTTATTTAGTAAATGTCTGTCTTTGGAATCTCATATCAAAGGAACACAAATAAAGGACTGATGGACACGGACAATGGGGACAGGACTGTGGGTGTGGGGGGGGCAGGGTAGGGGTGGACAATGGGGAAAGAGACTGGACAACTATAATTCAACAAACATAAATTTAAAAAAGTAAAAAAAATGGAAAATGAGAAAAAAGAAAAAAGAATCTAATATCACGAAAATGTCTAAAAGTAACACAAATGCTCTTTTAAAAATGCCATGGTTTCCACTAAGAGGGAAAAAAAACAAACTAAAGTATTTCAAGAGGGAACTTGGCCTTCTGCCAGTGTGTTTTATGATTGTCAGGTATAAGACTCCTAGCCCTAGCCCCATGGTGTATTGAGAAAACTGAGGTTCAAGGGAAGAAAATTTTAAAGTTACCACAGTGAAAATTAAAGGCTTGTCAGTTCTTATAAAATAAAAAGTTACCTTATTAAGGTAATTGCATTTTCTTTTTCGGACAAAAAAATCCTAATTTCAAACTTATTAGCTAACTAACAATGAATTTCCAACTCAAAATTCTTTCACTTTCTCCTCCCTAATGAGTTGACTGGAAGATGTAGTACTAAATAACAAATGCCCTACGTAATATTTAAGAATGCATGCCTCAAACCACAGAGTAGATAACACACTCAAAGACTCTAAATTAAGAAATGTCTTTGATAAAGTAAGAATCTGAAAACATCGCAAAATATTATTTGAGCATATTTGCTAAGTATTTACACGCATAAAGCTTTGAGGTGTGTGATATGATAGAAGTGGGCTGTTTGCAAAAGCATCCAAAAGTAATTAGGCTCCTTAAGGATCTTTTGTAAAAAGTATGTAAACTTAATATACTTTTACACTGAGATTGGGACTAAAAAATAAATGCATACTATTTATGCAGCCCAGTGACTGAATTTATTGACACTTAACACCCAGATTACTAATTTAGAGATGTAAATTAAATATATCTACAGATCATCAACAATGAATGACCATACGTTTTAATTAAAGGTTAAGATCAATGCTTTTCATTTAGTTGGTTAGATCCATAACATGCATTAATCACAAACTCTAGGTACTTACAAAAACTAACTCATAATACCTCTATGAGGTGGGTAGCTGTGTCATCCCCGTATTGGAGATGTCACAGGGCATTAAATAATTGAAACAAACTCAAATTTAGGCAGCACAGTCACAGAACCTGTATTTTTTTGTCATTACGTTGCTTTGCAATCTTTTTTGCAATCTGCAATTTCAATCTGCCATCTCTCATAGAACAGATCATAGTTAAAAATAACAAACAGACCAACTAATACAAACTATTATAATATTGTATGTATCTCACTGGTAAAATATTACATGTAACAGATTCAGATATTAAAATACTCAAAGCAAATTATCCCAGAATCCAGTTTTTAATCATATGGGTAGCTCCCGAAATAATAGTGGTGTGAAGCAATGTAAAAGGTTATTATGATTAAGTTTTATTAATCATCCATGAACATAAACACGCACACACCCATATACACACGGACCTAACACCAGCATGCGTCCTGAGCTTATCTGGTCCTATATCACTGAATGTTTGAAGCCGTAGATGAAAGCAGTTTTATGATTTGATAAAAGAAATAATAAGGAGATGTTCTTTAAATAGTTTCCAAGGTAACTGGTTATGAACTTGGAATCTACAAATAGAAGTAGAGAAATTTTAAACCCAAGGAGAAAAGAGAATTAATGCTGCCATTTCATAAAATTGAATAAAAATCAAACGAACAGATTGAGCCTGTTGAAAACAGAAAAAAATGTTACAGTAGATGGATATATATTGATCATGTATGGATAACATAATATACTTCATAAATCTATACTTATTGGGATGTAGAAAAATGGAGACACTATAATGTAAATCTGTAACTATTTGGCTGATTTAAATATATTCATACAATAACTATAATTGCTACTATGCTTATCTGAATAATCGATATACATCAAATTAATTACAATATAGGAAGCTAATGGTATTTAATGGGATTAATAATATTTAGCATATATTGAATCAATCATACTTATATTAATATCATAGACCTATAGGAATTTAATATGCAATTACTTTCATTACACTTATACACAAGGTAAATTTGCTATTATAAGCTATTATAAGTGATAAATTACTTATGAAATTAATCACTTATCTTTTTGTTTTGTTTAGTTACTATTAGGATTTCATGTAGTATGATTTTTAAAAAGAACAAACAAACTGAAATATAGCCAATCTGAATATAGGCATCTGTGTCTTCATACATATACATAAACGTACTCCAAAATATAAAATGGGTAACAATATAACTCTCATGTAGTCATATCCAGACTATGGTTCTTAAGCATTCAACAAATGAGTGCTAGGCACTGTTTCAGCATGAGTTGTAACAGAATGACTCTTTGCTAATGGTCTGGTGCAATATTATAATCAGATCTAGATGTAATATTCTGGCACAGTCTCAGTAGCTCATGCAAGTGAAGTACTAATGCATCAAAACAAGAGAGAAAAGACTAACATCTATGCACAAGCATAACTAATAGAACAGCAAATAGACTTCTGAATCTTTCATACGACATCATTTAAAATGCCTTTATTTCCTTATGACTATCAGGGATAGTGAAATAACAAAAAGAGCTCTCTAGGTCAAACAATCAGAAAACATTTTCTGCACAGCTAAAGGAACTATCATCAAAATGAAAAGGGAATTGACTGTATGGGAGAACAATTTTGCCAGATGCATCAGACAAGGGTTTAATCTCCAAAACATGTGAAGAACTCATAAAACTCAACACCAGGAAGGCAAGCAACCCAATTAAAAAAGAGGTTAAAGGACCCAAGGAGACACTTCTCCAAGAAGGACATACAGATGGCCCGTAGGCATACAAAAAAAAATGCTCAGCATCACTAGACATCAGAGAGATGAAAATTAAAATCACAATGAGATGTCACCTCACACCTGTCAGAATGGCCATCATTAATAAATCAAACAACAAGTGTTGGTGAGGATGTGGAGAAAAGGGAACCCTAGTGCATTGTTGGTGGGAATGCAGACTGGTGCAGCCATTGTGGAAAACAGAAAGGAATTTCCTCAAAAAATTAAAAACAGAACTGCTTTTTGACCCTGCAATTCTATTGCTGGGATTATACCCCAAGAATCCTGAAACACCAATTCAAAAGAACCTATGAACCCCAATGTACATAGCAGCACTATTTACAATAGCTAAGTGCTGGAAACAGTGTAAGTGCCCATTAGTAGATGAATGGATTTAAAAACTGTGGTACATTTACACAGAAGGATACTACACAGCAGAAAGAAAGAACTCCTACCTTTCTCAACAGCATGGATGGAACTAGAAAGCACTATGCTAAGTGAAATAAGTCAGTTGGTGAAAGACTAATACCATATGATCTCATTTATAAGAGGGATCTAATGAACAGAATAAACTAACGAGCAAAATAGAACCAGAGGTATATTAACGAACAGACTGAGAGCTGCCAGAGGAAGGGGGCAGGGAGATAGAGGAAAGAAGGGGAAAGGACTAGTCAAAGAACATGTGTGACTGACCCACAGACATGGACAAGAGTATGGGAATGGGCTGGATGGAGGAGGGCAAAGGGGGAACATTTGGGAAAACTGTAATAAAATGAACAAGAAGAAAAAAAAGAAGAAAATATAAATACTCACTAGTGCATTGTTAGTTCAGGTGAGACTAACAATCAGACTCCAATCAGACTTCACCAACATATTCATCAATTGCTATGTCTCTCTTCTCTTTGTATGAGGCATAAGTCTCACACATGCATTACAATATAATAAATCCAAAGATAATACAATAATTCAAGGATAATTCCCCATTACTTTCTATTCTTTTGTCATATGAAGAAATAAAAAATGTTTTCATTTTTTGAATTCATAATTGTCGCTCACTAAAATAAAATAATCAGGTATGTGTGCTCTGAAAAACAATGAAATTGCATTTAAATCCTATCAAAAGTACATTTGGTTCAATTTAATTGCTAATTTGAAAGAGATTGAAATCCACGCATTGAGGTAAAAGTGCATAAATTTATATTCAAATGCAGTTCCTCACAGTGTAAAATGCATATGGCATGCACTTCGTGAAAAACACATTTTCTCAGTAGCGTAAGTTTCAAATTGCAATGCATCTTACATTATGTCTTCTCTGTTTTTTGACAGAAAATATATGAGGGGAAAATATTACATATATCAGACAATTTGATATAAATTAAATTCCGATCATATGTGCACCTTATCATTGCCTCTCTTTTCCTTCTCCATTCTTGCTATTTCATGGCCACTTTGTTTTTTTCTCTTCTCCATACTTTTCTGTTACAATGTACAATGTCTGCATTCATCCTAAGAACTTTCAAGGCCATCCTGAGCTATGTACATTTTATATCAACTGTCGATTATCTTTTGGTCTATTTTATCAAGGACTTGGGCTACTAAGCATATTTATCATCCTAAAGTTTGTCTGGTAGAGGTTGGCTTCATTTGTTGACCACCTCTGCTCCATTAAACACAGGTGTTATTCTCATATCAGGAACAAGGTCCAAAACATACAGGTGCATATCAGAAAACAATTGATCTCTGAACTCATAGAAGACTTTATATTCTGTATTCAGAGAGTATGCAAAAAGCCAAAACATCACTGAGGAAATGTAGAACCACTTCTGTAGACAGTTACAAGGAATTAGGACTTTTTCATATTATTAGACTTCAAATATTAGAGAGCATGAGAGCTTTTCCAATGTTCTAGTAAAATGAACATAACTATGGACTACCAAGTCTGGTGGAGGAAAAGGGACAGCATGGCTTTTTCTCTCAAGGGGAGCAAAAGCCATGGCGGGTGTCCGCACCAAATATGTATCTATAGAGAGAGAGAAAGAAAGCAAGAAAAAGAAACCTTGTTTCTACTGGGATTGTAAACCTCTCCAGTTTAGAATGATGAATCAGTGTTTAAAATTGAACATGGAATTTTCAATTCCAAATTTCAGTTTCAATTCCAAATTTCTCTGAAATATCCCTTTTCCCAGTGCTTTTCTTTCTCCATCACATAAACACCTACCAATCAATTAATAACTTTAAATATTTTGAGAGCTTTCAGTAATTTTACCTATTCTGCACTTGAATGCTCAATCTAAAATATGAAGTATTACATTTTATGTAGCTGTACTATATGTAGAACATATACATTTTTAAGTTTTATTTAGTGAAACTATTTTTTTGCTTTTATTCTGCTCAAAATAAGTGACAAATATATCTATGTTAAAAGCAATCTGCCAAATGTGTTTTCCAAATTTTCAAAAATCTGAAGATTCTCAAGCTCATCTTCTGGAAATAAAACCAAACAAAATACTGATTTCAAGAATTTGTAACCTACTGTTTAAAAAACATCAGGAAACCTAGTTAAAGAGATTATAAGTAAATGATCACTACACATTCCTAAACTAGCCTATTCAAACACAACATATTACCTATACAATTGAGAAAAAACTATAGGACACTTTGAAGTGTCTTTTAAACATACTTCATATGAAATTAAAAAATAATTTCAAGTACATTTCCCATCCAGCAAACTATCTGCAACATTAAACCAACAATTATATTAATATACTAGATAATAATCTAAGCCAATATGTCATGTAACACTTGAAATTTAATAAGATTTTGATGGGACACCTATTAGTTCACAAGTGTGTTTACACTTTCCCTAACAGAAAACCCTGGGTTTACAGTTGCATTAAAGATGACCTGTTGAAGCCCTAAAAGGTGATGACAAGAAAACAGCAATTCGAGACATAGAGGTAATATTGTCCTTTTACCTCACAATGATCTACCCACGTTTAATGTGGCAGGCTTAAAATTGAAACTCTTGAACTAACACACAAAATTCACCATTACTTAGCTACCTTCACGTCATTCTGGAGTTTGAGTTTCCAATGATAGTAAGGTATGCAGGAAAATTCGGAGCAGAGATGGAAAAGCAACAAAAAAAAAACCAAAAAAACAGTTGCTGACCAAACTTGCCAAGTTTACTATAGTCCAAGTTAAAGGCCTCACTTTAGCGTACATATTAACTTTAAAGTTTAGGCTGTCTGGTAGAAATGTTGCTTCTCATTGTCTAAATAATGGTACAGTTTTGGGAATGAATAGAGGGTGCTAAAATAATTTAGAAGGATTAAATAGATTCAAACAGGTAAAAATAAGAACACTCTTAAGAAAACTGGTGCTGGGACTCCATCTGTTAGGGATATTTCTTCCCTCTCAAGGGAAGTTTCATCTTCCTCCTTTTCCAAATTCAGCATNAAAAAAAAAAAAAAAAAAACCAGTTGCTGACCAAACTTGTCAAGTTTACTATAGTCCAAGTTAAAGGCCTCACTTTAGCGTACATATTAAATTTAAAGTTTAGGCTGTCTGGTAGAAACGTTGCTTCTCATTGTCTAAATAATGGTACAGTTTTGAGAATGAATAGAGGGTGCTAAAATAATTTAGAAGGATTAAATAGATTTAAACAGGTAAAAATAAGAACACTCTTAAGAAAACTGGTGCTGGGACTCCATCTGTTAGGGATATTTCTTCCCTCTCAAGGGAAGTTTCATCTTCCTCCTTTTCCAAATTCAGCATCTGAGTATAGAGGGAAATAGATTCATCTTTATGGAAATAGAGTTAGGGGGGTCTGGTTCTTAGGCTGTCTCTGGGTTCCTACAGGTCATTACTGAGGTACCACTCATAAAGTCATTGACACCCTAAGGGTAGGTGCAAATGGTGCTATTTGTATGTTTTAGATGATGTTGCCATGGAGTCTGCAATTTTTGCCTCATCTAGGTAAAAAGTTGACATTGTGGCACTGAGAAAGTTCCGCGTTCCTGTATGCAACACGGAGGGTGATGATAGCAGTTGATGATGAGAAAATGGCCATGGCTTTTCCATTTTTTTTCTTGCCCTTTTATTTTTAAGCACCACTTTGCAGAGCCAGAAAGACTTTTTCCTTTCTACCTTAAATTATGTCTATAATTTAGATGAAAATGAAGAGAAGCCACACGTTAGCTTTTCTTCCTTCACCTTTAGATTAAAGGGCTGGTCATTCAGTCTACCATGAAGATCAAAACTGAGCAAGTTAACTATCACGGATTTATGGGAAAGTGACCATAAAGGCAAACAATCACAGAATGTAGCTGAACTGCTCACATTCCATTTTTATTAGAATATTTTGATTCAGATGAGACCATTCAGGAAACAGAGTAATTAGAGAAAGACACAGGGGAATAACATAAGAAAACATTATTTTCCTCCAAAGAAGAAAAAACTAGGCCCAAGATACCTATTGCTGTCAATGCTAAGGACCAAAAAGCCACCCACTGATTCTTTTTGCTGAAATTTGGTGACAGATGAATATAAATGGACCTTTCCAACTTCAGCACAAGTTCTTAGACATCAGGTTCCTTGTATCCCTTCAATTTGGCCTTAAATAAGTGGATGTGAAAATATACTGCCTGGCACAGACTAAGAATTCATAATGGTTCCAATACTCCCTATTTTTCCCTAACATATACCTATTCACTGATATATCCACCCAACTCTCCCTACCTCATTCTCACTAGACATGCTGTTCCCTTTTCTGCCTGCTCATCTAATAAAACCAAGCCCATCTCAGTGATTTCTGCTTTCCCCTTTTCATTTAATAATATTTTAACCTCTATTTTTCTTTCCCTCTGCCCATCTCATCTCACAAGAAGAGAGCATTTTCCCTTAAAACTCTTCTCTCCTTCAGGCATTGTGCAAATGATAACTCTCTATAAATCTATTATCATTTTTTCCTGACTTAATTACCCATGTTAGAATTAACCACCACTTATTTGGGTTCCTAGAGAACTTTGAGTGCACCATGGTTTCAGTAACATTTTTCATTCATGGTATTATAATCTACATGAGTGACACCTCTTCTAAACTGTTCAATCTTTGAAGTCAAGGACCCAGTATTTTTGGAGGATTAAAGATACTCGGTTGATGACTTCTGAGCTGAAGTGATGTTGATGATGTAGACAGTGTACCATGTGATGTTTGAACCTTCCACATCCCTGCACCTCCACATGAATGCCTGGACTGGGTATCGAAGATGTTAAATATTACATATTTTCTTGGATTAATTCATAAATTAAGAAATATATTGTAATTTTCTGGCAGAGATGGTATTATAAAAAGAGAATATATTAAGTCCATAATTCTAAAATAAAGATAAATATGTTTATATACTTGAAGCATACAATATGAAACAAACCAAGTTGAAAGAACGGGAGGGATGATGCCACCACCTGCTTTGGTGTGCATAGGGAGTCAGGAAGGGATGGCTGAGATTTAAGATCATGCTGTGAACAAAACACATCTGTTTCAATCACGGGGAAGAATGGAGCCTTGCCTAATGTGTAATGCTTGACTGAGGCAGAATTAGATTGCCTGGATATATGGATTACAAAAATTGGTCTGAAGAAGAACCTGGGAAGATATATAGGGAACTGACTTAACCAAGAACTAAGTCAAGCTAACTGGTTTGGAGAAAACACATAAATAAAAAAAATAAAAGGGTGATGGTTCTAATCTCCTTTTTCAAAAATAATTAATTTGTACTTATTTATTATATGCTCTGTGCCCCCTCCAAAGTTCATATATTGAAGCCCTAACCTCCAAAGTGATGGTGTTTGGAATTAAAACCTTTTGGGAATAATTAGGTTTAAATAAGGCCATGAGCATGACGCTCCCACAATGGGATAAGTGCCCTTAAAAGATGAGGAAGAGTCACCACTGTGCACTCTCTCTTCTCTATACGAGGACCATGAGGAAGAAGCCCTCTGTAAGCCAGGAGGAGAGCTCTTACTGAAAACTGAATTGTCCAGCACCTTGATCTTGGGCTTCCAAGCCTCCAGAAATGTAAGAAATAAATGTCAGTTGTTTAAGCCACACGCTACGGTAATTCATTATAGCAGCCCAAGCAGACAAGACAGGCTGCTTGCTTATTTTCTTGTAAGAATACAAATATTTTAAACAAATCCAGGTGCCATAATTACTTCAGAAAACAAATGAGTAAACTGTTTCAGAAACATGAAAGATCTGGTTTATATTCTTAGAAATCACAATGAGGTAAATCCAGAAATCCTGATGTTATATAAGCATACGTATTCACAGCTTTATACACAGTAGTATGGCTCAAAGCCATATGCACATTTTGATGGCACATAGTAAGGAATTACTAAATCCCCCTGACTTACTAATTGCTTAAAATTTGTTTACTATAAAAACAAGATGAAATAATTTTTGTAAGGCCTTGAGTAAGCTATACTATTGCTCTTATATCCCTTCCTTGCTCTTCAAATTCTTTTGCCACTAACATAAGAAATTACTTTAGAAATATACCCTTCTTTAGTTCTACTTAAGAACCTCTAAAATACGACTTTACTCAAGAAAAGTGGGCAGAGAAATGTAAACAGTGATAATTCTTCCTTTATCCTGTTAAAGCCAATCATTTTTATGTTGTGAGATTCTCTTCAAAGGTTTCAGAAGGTCTTTGCTTTCTTTATTTTTTAACATGTGATTTAAAAAAATCACATATGATAAAAACTCACATGTTTATGGGATTTATTGGGAAGTAAAGGGGTATTATGTAGAATGCATATAAATTACCAGGCCTGGAGATACCTCAGTATCTTATCTGGATTTCCTTCTGCCTGACACATGAGTACTTGCCCTCCTAATCATCATTCTTTCAAAAACATTAAATGTCACTTCTTCGAATACAGCCTACTGACAACAAAAATTAAATCTAGATTCCCAGTTATATGCCTTCCAGAAAAATGCAGTTTTCCCCTCTGGAAATCCCCATAGCTGTAATTGGTCATCATTTGTGAAATGACTGGCATTATCTTTTTCCTATATTCTCGGCTGCAGGATGGAGTCTAAGTGCTCATTATAGCAGCTGACACTTAAGAGACACACAATAAATATTTACAGAGTAACGAAGGAGAGAAAAAATATTCAAGGACTTAAGATATAAAGAATATCTAATTTAAACAAATTATACACTTTAAGGTCTCTCTACCATCCAGGTAAAGAGGCATCCACATGCTAGGAGTAAAAACCACCTTCACTAGAGCATTTGACCAAGACTGAGCCCTTTCATGGAGTACAAACCCACCCTTTCCCAAAGCAATCAAATGTGAACCTCGAACAAACTCATTCCCATCAAGAGGGACAAACAGGGAGCTGCTTCTTTCTACCCATTTCTTCTTGCACACCAACACTCACACATCTTCCAGTGTGCCCTCTGGGATTAAGAAAATGCCCCTCTATGCTCCTCCTCAATTTCTACATGTCAACAAATGGTGTTGGAACAAGTGAATATCAATGAGCAGAAAGCTTAACTTTGATCTACGCTTTGAACCATACACAGAAGTTAGGTTAAAATGGATGATAGATAGTTCCTAACGAGGCCTCTAATCCTTTGATTAACTGTGATTAAGAAACTACACTTGTAACCCAGATAATTTACTGGTACAACATTTAAAATAAAAATACATCAAAAAGACTTTTCAAAGAGTGTAAGTTCAGAGTCAACAGAATAAATTTGAATTTAAACTTGACATTACTAAACTTCCTAATTCCCATATGGCAGTCAGGAGAAGCAACATTTTGCTCACACTAAATGAATTGAGAAGTGTGACTGAATTTGTGACAGCATTCCTGTTTGTTTGTTTGCTTTTTTCCCCTTTACACACATCTGCTTACATGACTACTAGATAAAACTAAATAGTTGACAATATGATATTACCGTCCAAAACTGATGATGGGAAATGAGATGCAGTGACTCATGATTAATACAGCATTTAGAAGTAAAAACAAAATAACACCTGAGAAATATCCATAGTTATATCATTACGTAGTGTTAGAAACCTAAGAAGAGGATTTAGAATGAGAAGCCAATGCTGCAAAATAATTGCCAGCTTTATTCATAGTAAATAGATATAGTTTCCTAGTCAAGAGAAAACTGGTCATGAACAAATAATTCTGAATGTTATGTATATACTTTCTGTACAAGTGAACTGATTAATTATTAATTCCATATCCTGCTGACACTGTTTAATCTTGCTATTCTATCATAATGTTTAGACATTTGTAGAAGGATCAGTAATAGCACCAGAAAAAATGCAGGAAATTGTTTTTTCTATTCTAACATTTTTCTGTCAAAAATTTCCAGATTGCTTCAGATCTGTGACACAAAGATATTAAAGATAGAATGGGCTTAAAGTGAACCAAATTTAAAGAGAAAAAGTAAGATGAATGTGAGTACCCATCAGCTGCTAATCAGAATTAAAAACCTTGATGCTACTGAATTTGACCAGTGAGTTGGTTGAGAACATTGTAGGTGGGGAGAGATAGAGCTATACAACCAAACATTTAGAAGCTCCTCTACAAGTAAATGATAAACTGAAGATCGTAAAAATCAGAGTTAAGACAGTGATTATAAACATAGAGGTATTATTATAACTCCAAATCTCTATCATCACGTGCATTCGCCAAGCAGTTTCTGGCCAAGCCCTTTTGTTACTATTTACCATTACTCTATATTTCACTTGTGCTTATCTAAGACACATTCATTGAAATTTATCTGCAAAGATTATTGTGCTTGATTAAATACAATTCACCAAAACCAAATATATCCTATAGGCAAAGAAAATACATAATTCCACTAGTGAAAAAACTTAAATTATCTTTTTAGCAATGATTATTTGTGACATTGAAGTAACCATATTTTCTACTATAATTTTGAAGCACTGACAATTATCTTAATATTTCTAGCTTTGTCCATTAGCTCCTTAATGGGTTTATGAATCAAAATAAATGATTGAGACCACTGTTAATAGTCCCACAGACATTTCTCTTTTTTTCTTTTTAAAAAATATATTGTATCAATTATATTACAGTTGTTATTTGTTTCTACTACAACAGTTGCTATTACAGTTGTCCCATTCCTCCCTGCTTTATTCCCCCCCACCCTGTGCACCCCCTCCCACTTGCATTCCCCCCTTTAGTTCATGTCATCACCAAACCCTTGTGATACAAAATGTTAAAGGGACTTGTCTAAGAAAAAAGATAAAAAATATGAACCATAAAATGACAACAAACTCACAATTATTAACAACCAAACCTAAAACAAAAACAAAAACAAAGCAAAAAACTACAACAGGAAAAGAATCACAGAAATGGAGATCACATGGACATTTCTCTTAAAAATAGCAAGTAATAATTTGGGGGAAAATATGCATGAAATAAAAACATGCCTTTAAGGAATAACACAAATTTAAATATAGGCTACAAAGAAAATGTTTTGGAAGCTACAAAAATTTTAAAATTTTATCAAGGAATTAAAAACTACTTCTGACAGAAATTATAGCATATTATAGTTATTAATATTTTTATGAAAAATATACATCACTCTATAAATGTGTATTATGAAATATTTTAATAATGGCAACTTGCCATGCACAGTAATGATCAAACTACTTTTTAACAGTTAGAAATTATACATAGTTTTTTTTCTCCTCAAAATTGTATTCCACATCTGCCATTAGATTTCATCCTAAGAAATATATTTTATGCTTAAAAGTCTTTTTATTAAATGGTCTTATATTTTGAAACAAATTCATATATTTAAATTAAATATTTAAACTTTGTCTTATGTCATGAGTCTTCACAGTTTAAAATATTAGACTGCATTGGGTTATTATAACTATTTTTAGTATACATCTAAGAAAATCTAAAAAATATAAATAAAAGTAAATATAAAAATATTTCTACTAGAAATGTATCTCTCATGGTGATGATGGTTGACTTATACTGCCCTCAATAAAGCCCTTCTCAAAAGGGCTTTTTTTAAAATGATTTTTTGTGGGGGAGATCATGGAGATTCAGGGTTTCTTTACTTCAGGAAACAAAAATGTGTGGTGGGTAGAAAAGAGTGTGAGTTTGTGTTACTGAATTTGGGAAGTGCAAGCATGTAAGTAAGTGAGAAGAAGGAGCAGAGATCATGCATATACCTGAGACTTCTTTTCAGGCAGATCATGTTGGAAAACATGCACATTGAATTTGAGGGTCTAGAAATATTAAAATAATGGTTTCATATTGTGTGGTGCTGGATGTTATGTAGCAGACACTGTGGGGATTATCTGATATATCTGCTATGTTCCTTTAACTAACCTTCTATTGACTGGTCTATTAGCAGATTTTTAGGGGAAGTTACCTTGTAAAAAATGATAGTAATTCCAAGTATTTTTTTCAGTAACAATGCAAATTTATTTTATACAGTAGGGAAAAAAAAAACTGGTTTCCACCTGGAAAAAGAAGTATTCTACTCAAACATTTTATGTTTTTGCTTTAAAGGATTTTAAACAGTTTTGTATCTATTAGTAAATGCATTTCAGCATTCCTGATTCTGTGTACCTATGTATGTCAGCGTTCTCCAAAATCTGCTTTAAATAATTAAAAAGTGAATAAAATTTCCATCAAGCACTCAGTTTATGTTCAAATGAAGCACGCTTAACATTTTTTAGCTATTACATTTTAGCATTTTTATAGTACATTGACCAAGACACCCAGGTGTATTCACTTGACAGAGACAAATGTATTGCATAGATTGAGAAATGTACCTACCTACGGCACTATTTATGCTAAGGCACACTTTTTCTTACATAACAGAGTGACTCTCAAGTGCCTACAGAACTTGAACTTTTCTGACTCTACAATTCTTACTTTTTTTACTCCCTTTCCTCTGCTGTTTTCCTTTTCTTTGTTGTTTTGTTTTGTTTGTTTCTAGATCTTGCCAAACTAGTAAGTTATCCCTCACTGGTGACAGCAGTGACTGAGGACTTAGTTTTCTGATCTGACCATTTTGTGATCTCTGTTGGACAGCTGATGGTGATCTGTTCTGTAAAAGACGACTGGTAATCTGGTCTACTCACCTCTTTGTCCGTTCCCTTATGAGTTGGTTAATGAGAAAACTGTGTCCATTGGAAAGTAAAGCACTTATTTAGTATCTGGACCACCAAGTTTTTATTTTTCTGTGTTTAGTTTGATCCTTGGCTGAGGTGGTAGGACTGCAACTGTAAATTATCTTTGTGATTTTATATCACTGTGCTTGCAATTGGAAAAAGTCTTGTCTTTTACCTCCAGAGTGTATTAATACATAAAATTAAAGCACTTCTTAAATTAAAAAAATACTGTTCTGATTATTATGTAAACATGAACCAGTTAAAAATTCCCAAAAACTTAGAAAACAAAACACAGAATTTTTAAAGCACAAACTGTGATAACCTTCCTTGCACAAAGGCCACGTTCTATAAAATGGATACAACTGCAATCAGATGGCTTAATAAGTATAATTAAAATAATTATATGACTACATACATTTTAAATGTTATACAATAAACAGGGTATATCATATTTTTATGATTTAGTTTTGATTTCTCATGAAAAATGTATGAAGTCCAAATTTATGAACATTATTACACTGCCTTATTAATTAAAAAATAAAGTTCCTCCTGTATGTTTAATATTTTTAAAATATAATATTGAATTGAATCATAATTCTAACTTTTCATATTAAAAATAATTTTCTTCTGTAATATATCAGCTTAAACAAAATTTCCAAGATTTTTAGGTACCTTAAAACTTGGTCTAATAGTAAACTAAGTTAGTTTTGAATAGCCATTGAATACATAAATAATTTCTAATGTACTATACTGAAACACTGAATACTAAGGATATGTCAGTTATTGTTTTTCATACTGTGTTTTCATCACTAGAGAAGGAAATCTTTTCTTTTGATATTCTAAAGATTTTCTTTATTTACTTAGAGAGAGAGGGAGAGAAACACTGATGTGAGAGAGAAACACTCACTGGTTGCTGCTTGTACCCACCCTAACCAGGGACCAGCCCATAGCCCAGACATGTGCCCTGACTGGGAATTGAACTGGGGACATTTTGTTTTATGGGACAACGCTCAATCAACTGAGTCCAGGGCTTTTCTTTTTCTTCATGAGCTTCTCTAATATTTGACTTTGGAGACTTTGATTTTGTAAATGGAAATGTACATATTTAAATATCCGATTCATTCTCTGAAATTCAGAAGCTTTTTGTACTCCCCGTATTCTTCATAATAATAAATTATTTGCATGGGTTCCAAAGTATATATGTCCCTTTTTACTAGGATATAATAAAACAAACCAGTTTTGCAACCAAGACTATATATGAAATGTCACATTTTATAATGATTCTCATTCAATCAAGCATGGCAAGCCTATCACTTAGGAGTAAGAGTGCATTTCATAATGTAGCCAAGAGCTACAAAATGCTTCCAGGAAAACTGGACTGTTACTTAGCTTATAGGTCCTAGCCTTACCAGTAGTAAAGAAATTCCTTCCTCCTAGGCCAGCAAATGTAGAAAATTCTGGGAACCTGAAGAACAGAGGCATTTGCCTAATTTCATTTAGACTGTAGGTGAAATCTAGTGGGGAAAGTTTCCTCATTTGGTTAAGTAATGGTAACTTTTAAAATTCCAATACAGGACTACTTATAAATATTTCCAGTAATTTTCATGACTCTAGATTTGCAAAGCAAATGTGAGAGAGCCTGTGTACTTAATTAAGATTTTTGCCGCATCTATGTAAGTAATCAGGCCTGACCTAACAGATCACTATTTTTGCAGAATCACAATGGGGCAGACAGTAAGAAAATACTGTCCAAGACTTGGAAATGAATAAAAAGGATTCTTAGGTATTCTTTCATCAGAGTGTTGGATGTTGTTTGGTAGATTATCTGGGGATTTTCCAATTCTATAAAACAGGCACTAGGCCTACTTTATTCTAAGTTATTAACATCTCTGGAGGCATAAACATTATCTTGTAGAAAACTAGTAGTATGCAGACAATTATTCTCTGTAGCAATGCAAATTAATTTTATATGTTAAAGATTAAATTGATATAAATCTATAAAAATGATAATTCCAAACATTATATTTTATTAAACTCAAAGAACTCAGCTAAGTTTACATCTATTAGCAAATTAGTTTTTCCATTTCCAATTGCCTCAATGTTTTTGAACAAACCTTCACAATAAAATCTTTGATACCTGTGCATTTTACACTTTGATGTCATGTTTTCAACTTTTAAACATTATTCTCTAGCAGTACGGATATGTGGAGAAGTGTCTATGTGTCCCCAAGTAAACATTTAACCCAGCTGGAAGGCTGATAATGTAACAATCGCTTTCCAACAGCATGCCCTACAACAATGGCACCAGATCTCTTTATGTTCTTCAGAATCATTAGCAAAACAAACAGACAAAACTGTTTTGGCTTTACTCCTGAAGATTTTGTTTTGATTGGGTTTTAGTGCTGATAGCTCTCAAAAGCTGCCTTGTTGATTTTAAGGCATAGGTGGAGCTAAGAACTTCCTTCTAGTATCATCTCATACCACTGCTGGGAAATAACTGGAGAGGAAATGGGCTTGTCGGGGATTGTACTCCTTCAGCCTCTGTCCGGTTTCATCTAACCCTATTCTGCTTTTAGTTGTGATGCAGATAGACACCACTTAAAGGGTTTCACCGATTTCCTAGCAATGAACAATCAGAAAATAAAATTATAAAAGCAATTCTGTTTCTAACAGCATTAGAAAGAATGAATTACACAATACATTTAAGAAAAAAAGCACAAGGTTTGTAAAATGAAACTATAAAACATTGTTGAAAATAAATGGAAGATGTAAATACATGCAAAGATGTGCTGTGCTCATGAATCGGAAGACTGAATATTGTTAAGATAACAATATCCCCCACATAGCTATATAAATTCAATTCAATCCTTATTAATGTCCCACCTGGCTTTTTGAAGAAATTACCAGTTATCCTACAATTAATATAATTCAAGACCAAAATAGCTAAAAGAGCCTTGAACAGAATAAGATTGATGAACTCATACTTTTTGATTTCAAAACTTTCTATAGTGTTCAAGACTGGGTGGTATTATTAAATAAGGACACACTTACAAATCAATGGAATAGAACTGAGACTGCACAAATAGACCATGATATTAATGGCCAATTAGTTTTTCACAAGAATGTCAAAATGATTCAACAAGTAAAGCACACTCTTTTCAACAAATGGTTCTGAGAAATCTGGATATCAACATGTAAATGAGTGAAGTTATCTCCATTGCTCACACAATATAAAATATCTCAAAGTGGATCACAAACCTAAATATAAGAGCTAATATTATAAAACTCTAAGAATAAAATATAGTAAGTAGTAAATCTTTAGAATCTTAGGTTAGAAAAAGTTGTCTTAGATACAATACCCAAATCACAAGCAAACAAACCACATATAAATATACATAAATTAGACTTTATCAAAATTGAACATTGTGTGTATCAAAACCTACACACAGATGTTCATAGCAGATTTGCTGGATGTGCTTCAGCCAGTAAGTAATTAAACAAATTGTGTCACAACCACACCATGAATAATTAGCAGTAAGAGGAACAAACTATTGATTCACACAGTAACCTGGATGGATCTCCATAGAATTATGCTAAGGGAGAAAGCTAATCCCAAGAGCTACGTGTTGCATGATTCTAGTTACATAACTTTCTTGAAGTAACAAAACTATAGAAATGAATAAATGTCTGTGGGGTCAAGGGTTAAAAGGAGGGGGAGGTTAAGAAGGGGACTCTGTGTCTCTTATTGTAAAATATTCCTTTTAATTTTTTCTTTATAATTTCCTAACATTTCCACAACTGAAATATTCTGTTGGCCAAAAAGTTCATTTAGTTTTTTCTATAAAGACATATTTTTTTCTTTTTCATCAATAAATTTATTGATTTGCATATTCTGAGTATGTTGGCTATTTCCCATTATTGGCTTTGAGTGGGTAAAGGCCAAGGGCGATGCTAAATGTCTTCTAATGCATAAGACAGCCCCACAGCAAAGAATTGTTTGGCCAAAATGTCAGTAACCAAGAAACTTTGCAAACCACTTTTGACACTTTCAATCGGTCACAGCATTTTCTTCAAACACTGCCCAAATCTTTTTTGTGTGTGTGTTTCAGTTGCCTTGTTACCTTTCTTGAAATAATAAAGCATAATATGCCAAAATGTTATGAATTTTCTCCTATCTTCAATATTAAAATGGCTGCACTAAAATTCTCCAATTTTGATGTTTTTTTTAATGCCTGTTGATGTGCAGCCGTCACAACAGAGTCTAACAAAATTGCTTCTAATGAAGTTAAAGACGACTAACACTACCAGAGCCACTGCAACGAAAAAGCTCAACAAGGTTTTTGGCCTGCCCAATACCTTTTACAACCTTCTCAGCATCTAAAAGTAATTTTCTTTGTTTAAGAATCCATGCTGTTACAAATTTGAAAAAAAAAGAATCCAAGTTTTGTAATATTGGTCCAAATGTATAAGCTCTGATTGTGTTAAAAATCATGTAAAATATTTTGGGATATTTGACTCTAATTTTAGACAGCTAATTTTATTGATTTATTTGTTAGTGCTGATAGCAAAACATCCAAACCATTCAGTATTTTCTGAGAATATCTCTTATTAGTGACCTATTGTTAAAATATTTTCCTATTATAAGCAACTTTTCCACTTTACTTTGCTTCAGCAAATTGCACTTGCTGTTTATGGTGAAATCTGTAATACACTTTCATTTTGCCTCTTACTCCTTACTATTCCAGTGATGATACTGGTTTCTACATTTCTACTCAGTTCTGCTTCTATCATATACCTTCATTTTACATTTGAAAGTTGACCCATATGTAATTTTTAAACTAGAAACAAAATTTAATTGTATTTTATTTTAAATAATATTACTTCAATTTAATTACTAGTTATGGCTTAAGCAGTGATCATTATAAATCATCTCCTCTTTACAAAATATTTGAATAAACACATCACAGTGTCCATTAGTACACATTAGAAGTCACTTCAACTGAATCAATATACTACAACTGAGTATCGGCACACTGAAAACAACACAGGCATTGGTAACATGATCTACAGTAAAATATATTACACAACACAGTTTAAAATAAAATATTTTTTGTTTAACAGGAAAACATCTTACACTAATTCAGTTTTAATTTTTCAGTCGAATGACATTAATTAAAGTTAACTTAAAATATAATTAAAATAACTGAAATTAAATAAAATTTAGGTTTGTTGCTCATTGCACTAGCTACATTTCACATGTGCAACAACCATGCATATTTTCAAAGCCATTGGAACAAAGATCCAATCCTATTTTTTAGCCTAATAGAATAAAATTTCTTTGAAGAGTCTGGTAGCAAACTACTGATTTTGACACTGTTGAAAGTGTACCCAAATTCAAAGAAAGGAGCAAAGGCAAATGCTGATGTGTTTCTCTGAGGCCTGGTGACAGTAAGTCACTGCACCCTTTTTTTAACATATAGCAGGGATAATACATTGAGCCTGAGAGTTGGAAAGAAACAAAACTGCAAATAAAGATGAGTGAGCACGGATAGCTATTGCATGTCTACTGATAATGCAAAAAAGATACAGAAAGTTTAGCTACCATTTTTATTTTCAAAATACAGTTAACCTTTTTTTCTCCTAGCCATACAAGGTTTACTCTAAGTATTGCATATATCACATCATCAGCGTAGAAAGAAATGGAAGCAACAAGTTGCAATGGCTGGACAGCAGCTCTCAAAGTGGAGCTGACTCATAAACTGCATCAGTAGTATAAAGGCCACTTCAGTGAGCTCAGGATTCCTGTTTCCACAAAAGTAGTTCTCAGACACCTTCAAATGCAGATGTCTTTCTGACCTCGGGAGAGTTACACTTTCCTAATGCTAGTTTATTTGGCATCTTCAATATGAATTTTGCTGGTTTTCTTAAATCACTTTTTTTTCCACAGACATAAATGGCTCTAGTGATTTCCCTGAATTTCAAGAGGGCCTATGTCACAAATATCAACACTTTCAACAACATCCTAATTATCATCAAATTGGGGGAATTTTTTATTAAATATCTGTCTAAGGATTAGAATATTCCCAGTAGATCTAAAAATGGTTGTTTTTAACCATACTGATTTCTTACTCATGGCCATCTAGGTTGTCACTTTCTTCATTCTGACAATATGGATTCCTAATTCACCTGGTATCTGATTGCTGAAATCAGGCTGGGTTATTTTCTTCTAGCATTAACACAGAAGTAAGATATAACAAAAATATCCATTTAAAACACTTACAGAATATAAACTAACACAGCACCCCTTGCTGCTGGTATATTCTGGGCATCCTGGCATGACTGAGACACTGGATGCCCATCCAAATTCATTCACTGGCACCTCTTTCTGAGAAGAGTACAGTCATGCAAGTGGTCCTCTAAATTCGTAAACATGGAAAGTCTAGACAAATTTCAGCTAACAGATAAATATATATGTATTGTACACGATCATTCTCCTAAGTGTACATCAATATAGTTTAACTGAAAAAGGCTAATGGCTATTCCTATATATTTGTATTACATTATTTTCCTTTCACTTGAAGGCAAGATTATATTAGGGATCCTAAACAGATAAATTTAGTACCATCTCTACTGATTTTTCTTTAAAGTTTAAGTGAAAATGTTTAAATTTAATATTTAAAGCTTTAAATGTCTGATATTATAATATATGTTAAAATGAGCATTCCAATCACTTAGTTATCTAAGGTGTAAATGATTTCTCTGTTGTACATATGTGTTTATATGTAGATGTACTTTTAATTTTTGCAGTGGGTAAATGGAATGGGTTTAAAATTTACAAAAAGGCTATTTGTTTTGTAATCTATCTCAAACAATATTTATCTGAAAATATTGTAAAAACATTCTTATAACACTATTTTACTGATGATCACTCTTTAAAGCATATTCTTGAAAAGAGCATTTTACGTGTTCAGGAAAAACAGAAGAATTTGTGCACTTTTATTAAACCTAAAAGTTTTTAACAATGGAAAAAAGGCTGTAATATATAAATAATTTATAGATAAAATTCAAGTGGTTATTGTTAGAAGGTATTAAGAACTGTCTTTGTACATTAGAGTTAGGATAGTTTTCCTTTGTTTTCCTGAACTTCTGTAGTTCTCATGAGCCATGTGCATTATTTTCTTAAAAGGAAAAGAAACTTGCTTATATTATTATGTTTATATTTATAGAGAGGAAGAATCTTAAAAATGGGAGTTTTTTCCTACTTAAGCATTCAATGTGAACATGAATGGTTTGTAAAAATAAATTTCATACATTAACAAAAAAGACTATTAATTAGAAGGCTGTCTACACTGTGTGAATGAAACTAGATTTATAATGTATTTTAGCTTTTAAGCAGTACAAGAGAACAATCCAGAATATTTTAAAATAACCTACAACCAGGATCAAATTATTAAGACAGGAAAATATAACTGTCAGATCTTGGTACTAACTTGGTAAGTAAACTGAATGTATTTCCAAGAATATAAGCATCTACATCAGGAAAATGGTCTCATCGCTAAAGTTTACTAATTCTATTATTAAGCTCTTTATAATAAGGATAACTGTAGGTACATACTGGAAGTTTAATACATATTTAGTGTTTCATGTAAGCAATCTAGAAGACATATACTCACACTCCATTTTGCCTCTAAGAAAACGGAAGCCTAGAGGAGGTAAACAAATCCCTAGTGAGAGTCAGATGGACCATTTCATGCCATTCAGTCATTATGTGAAAGTGCCTTGCATTGACTCAACATTCCTTTATATCCAACATTGATGCTGCTTTCTTATTCTTCGGTCTTTATTTAATTATTTTGTAAAAAATTAAAATGAAGTGTAAACTCATAGTGTTCTGAAAGCAGGTTCCTACAAAGCAAACTAATTTACGGTATAGCTTCTAAACAGCTATAATTATAATATTTAATAAATGAAACAACCACCTTCAGAGATAATCAACCCTTTTCACTGAACTCCGCTAATGCTATGGTGTATACAATAGGCTAATAACAATAAAAACATTATTCATATGCTGTCAGAAAATATAAAATTGCTATTTATTGCCATTTCTGAACTATTTATTCTAAAAGAGATATAATATGGAAACTATTTGTAAGAAAAAATAAATTATTTAATATCCATAATTTAACTCCAATTAAGGCAGCATGTCTTAATCTTATAGAACACACTCATCCCGCATGTGTGCATACATGTACAGACATATTTGCTCATCTGGAATGCTCTTTACTAATGAAATGATTAAAGAATTACTCTGAATATGGGAGGCTAATAATGTGCTGCTCAGTGTGCATTAGACATTTAAACAACTGTAGTCACAAATGTTAGAGCAAAATGAAAAATTAGAGTAATTTTAGAATCTGGTTCCTTTAAGACTAAGACATTTAGCAGTAATGTTCAATCTAGTCATATTTTAAAGCAGTATTTTTGAGGGCTTTATTATATTCAGTTTTCATTTATCAATACCTATTAATGAATTCTAAAGTTTATTTTGTCCTTTTTCCAATATGTGTGAGATTAGTGGGAAGGATATTAAAAATACTAGGGATGATTTATGATTTGCGTTTGCTACTTTTAAATATGCATGATGAAGTGCTAAGATCATTGAGTAGCAGAGCAGTTCATGACCTTACATTTTGTTTGCTTCTAAGGGGGAATAACATTTCTTTGCTGCCTTAAATAAAAGTCTAAGTATCAAAGATGGAGGAGCGGTAACACCAAACTTTATTTTGCTTTATGATATAACGGAAGAGCCAACTTAACTACCATGTGATGTTTAAAACCAACTCTTAAGATCAAAGAACAAAGTGATATTACTACTATTTGGACTTTTGGAAAAGGATAGAAAAACAAATAAACCAAGAAAATTCAGCTGACCAAAGATGCTAATTAGTATAAATTGTATTTATAAGAAAAGGATAGCTTCCCCCCAAAAAGACATCACAGAGCATGAAAGATTAAAAACATTAACACCCAAGGATATTCTGGATTAAACAGAAGTTTCAATGTGTATATATAGGGAACCTATCTACATGGCAGTGGCAAATGTAGCCCAGCCCCTGATTCAGAAAACCAGCGGAGTGTGAGTCAGCACACAGGAATCAAGTCTATGAATCCACTTTCCCATGGGGAATAAGGCCTGTATTGTACCTAGACTGCGTTGAGGCTTGCTTTTTGCTAAAACTCCCTTACCCTGAATTGAGGCAGCAAAAGTTTACTGCACATCTTTAAAGTAACTTCCTATAATCTGAGCTAAACCTCCCAAGCACAGAGTGTAACCAGTTCAACCACTTTTCCCCTTGCATTTGCAAATATCCTTTTCTTTGTAGTAATTAGAAACATCCTCTCCTTTGTTATCTGTAACAGGTAACCACCTAAAGCACACCTGTGCATAGTAAATGAGGACCATCCTCAATGTAATGTGCCCAGAAAAGCAATAAAAGCCTGGCCAAGCCTGGGTCAGGGCCCTCTCTCACTCAGAGAGCGGCCATGCCCTCCCTTTTCTCCATAGGACTCTGTAGTCCATGTGAATTTGTTGCAGCCATAACACACAAACCCCGCTGGCCAGAGTCTACATCATTAACACCTGCAATTAGTGGGCAATTTAGGGAAATTAAAATAATGTCTTTGTTTGATATTCTAAAACTGTATCTCTCACAAAACAAAACAATAAGCATGAATAATAGATCTTTCATAGCCACAATACCAATAAATATAATTTTCTCACATAATTTGCAAAGCAGAGAGTTTGGGTTTTTTGTTTGTACATTTGTTTTAGAAATACTAAATGATGCTTTTATTCAGTTATTTATAGAGAAGAACTGGAATTTTCATTTTAATTATTTTTATCTAAGAAATATACTACACTTTTTATATTACACCTTAAGAAAACAATTTTTACTAATTTTTATTTCAGCCTACTTCTTTGTATCCAAAAATATGTCCTTCTCAAACTCCCTCCAAATCGTTGCCTAACCAGTGGCTATAAACTCTTGCAGTGACAACTATTATCCATTATCCGGCACTTGACATGCCACTCGACATCACTATATTAACTGACTTTCGAATTTTCTTACTCCCTGTGGGCACTTCTCTCCCAAGATTGATGAGGTGCAATACCGTGTTTAAGCTGCCATCCTAATGTGACAAATAGCAAGAATGGTCCCTGCCCAGAATGGAGGGAGGAGGGCAAATGAGAGACAGAACCATGGTGTATTGGGGAATAACAGCAGCCTTACACACTGGCTTTCCAAGGCAATTAAAAGTTTTATTTCTCAGATTTTACACATAACTTGTTCTTCAATTAAAGGGCCTCAAAGCTTCACTGGTATGTAGTGAAAAGGCAACAACTGGAGAGGAATTACACTTTTGTCCCACAAACATTTTAGAGAAGCGAAGACAAAAGTTGTTGGCCCTTCCAAGTTTAAATACATTGAAACTCTAATCACTTCTTCTAATTCCCCAAATAGGATTATCACTTGCTTTTCAACTATTGAATTCACTCTGGCAGAGCAAGGGTAATAAAACCCTTCATTTTCTAATTTTCAGACAGCTTGATAGAACCAATATTCACAACACAGATAGAGAGTAATGAAGCACTTTCTTTCCCATAGGAAAGTCTTTGACTCATAGGCTCTGATGCCAACTGGCCTTCACATCTGCTATTTCACCATCGATGGCTGTAACTTGGCATGAAACACCAGTGTCTACTGGAGCAGCTTTACTCAAAGGCACCATTTTCGTTCTAGGAATGGGAACAGAGTAAAATGGTCTTGGGTTTCTGTAGGCCTTATGGAAATCTCTGTAATAAACATAAGATCAGGCCTCACATACAAGAAATTGTGTGTTAGATGAGAGTGGAGAAGGGAGACAACTTTCTTGGGTAAAAACAACCTCTTTACTATGCTAATTAAATTCATAATAAAAATTGGTTTAAATATTTACCTCAAACATAATGCATTAATATCAAAACCACATTAGACACTAATAAGCCTATAACACTTTTAAAATGGCAACTTATTTTATCAAACAAAATATTCCCATTTAACCTAATGTTAACAGTAACACATTACCCACAACCAGTAGCTTAACACCATTAATAAATAAAAAATACCTTTGGAGAAGTAGATAAAGGATATAAGAATAAAAATCTCTGCTGAGATATATCTTTTAGATTGCTAGAAAAAGTGTCTTATAGAAAATGGACAAGACATCAACATGAATATTTGAAACTGTAATAATAGCTTTAATCATTAATCTAAACTGACTAATCAGTTGAACATTGGTGTTCAACCATAAAGCTTAAATTTCATTTCATTCAAGTAAGTACATAGAAAAATTAAAACAATAAATAAATTATCCATGAAATATCCAATAAATAAATTAAATGCATAAAAAAACAAAAGAATCAAAATAAAGTTTCTATTTACTCTAAATAGCTATAGGGCTTTTCCTAATTAGTAACTTGCAAGCAAATTAGCAGAAACAGAGCTTGTCTTGGAAGCCTAATAACATTCTGTTTTCCATCACCCAGGTTAGAGCACAACACCATATTTGAGGATCATTTTGTTTCGGTTTAGATCTATGGGGGGGATGGATACCGAGGCAACCTCAAGTGACGCAGAGGAACATGTCAGTTAGAATTATGTTATAATTTGTCCCTATCAATTAATATAGCCACATTTTTTCCCACAATATGGAAAGGAGTGACAATAGTTCACTAAATAGTACAGGGTAGTACAATAAGCTCAAGCAAGAAACTGACATGACCCCAAATCTCTCATTGTTGCTCAGAACCTACCAATATCTGCCTATAGAGTAAGGTATTGGCTTGGCCAAAAAGTTCATTTGTTTTTTTTTTCAATAAGATGGTTGTTGTAGTACTTAGTGTCTTTAACTTCATTCTAAACAATTTTGTTACATTGTAGTATTGTGACAGCTGTCATATCAACATGCATTAAAAAAACATCAAATTTGGTGAATTTTCATGTAACCATTATAATATTGAAGAAAGGAGAAAATAAGTGACTTTTTTGCCATATTATGAAAAGTAAAAACACACAATAAAAGATCTGTGCAGTGTATGGAGAAGGTACATAGGTAGGTACAACCTATTAACAAGTCAAACATTTTAGCTACAAAACTTGAGTGATAATATACCTATGCTTATGCTATTTCATTTTAAATTGGCTTCTAGGAACAAAGACAATATACTCCCTATGAAACCCAAAGCAGAAATGTAAGACTTTTCCCTAAGTTACTGGGGAGAAATGGAAGGTGTCATCACTAAGCATAGAATAATTCCAAGTTTAAAAAAAATGACCTGAGCCCTGGCTGGTGTAGCTCAGTGGATTGACCATGGGCCTGCGAACCACACGATTGCGGTTTGATTCCCAGTCAGGGCACATGCCTGGGTTGCAGGCCAGTTCCCAGCAGGGGACTCACGAGAGGCAACCATACATTGATCCTTCTCTCCTTCCCTTCCCCTAAAGATAAATAAATAAAATCTTTAAAATTTTTTTTTAAAAAACATTAAAAAAAATGACCTGAAAGTAAAGCCTTGTGACCATTTAGTAATACCTAAATAAATAGGGCAACTCATATGTGACCCAGTATTAAATAAATAATTCCTGTACTTACTGAAGTACCATTATGAATTTTTAATTACTGCATTGTCAAAGAATCCCTTTTCGGTAGTGGTGAAAATTAATATGCATGATAGTAAATATAGTCCACAACACAGACCACACCCCATTTCTGTCCATGTGCAAACAAATAGTTATTGAGCCTCTTTTTTGATGACCATGCTTAACTAGAAATTCGTTATATAAAATATAAAAGGCATTCAAGGAATTAGTTTCAGAGTTCCAATGCACAGCATACTGATTATAGCCAATAATACTATATTTTAAAATTCAAAGTTGCTAAGAGGCTAAATCTTAATTGTTCTCACCACAAAACAATAATAATCACATGACATGATAGAAGTGTTAGCTAATACTCTGCTGGTGATCATACTGCAATATATACATATTTCAAATCACAGGTTATATACCTTAAACTTACACAATGTTATATGTTAGTTATCTCTCAATAAAAATAAAATAAATTCCAAACTAATTTTAGATGATTTTTCTCATCTTCAAAAACAACTTTAAGTCAATTTTTTATGTACACAAAATGAAACTTTCAAAATGTTTTACCACTAATATGGCAGGAGAAATATACCCATTTTAGAAAACACAGGGTCAAAAGTACACTACAGATGCCATTTTGGGAATTTACTTTTCTAACACATAAATCTCTTCAGAGTAAATATACTACCTTGACATTGTCACCACTGTCCCACATAAAAACAAAAATTATGTTTTGTAGAAATGAAGAAAAATATGGGAAATATCTAGTAAATAGTGCCTGTTTCTAAATTTATTTATTAAATACTTGCAGTAAGCTGCCAAGTTTTTACATTCTATCCGTCACCTCAAAAATTACTTATGTTCTTTTGGCATTTAAAAAGCAAAAATCACTCAAGCTTTCAAAAATCATTACAGGCACGCCACACAAGCCATTCAGGCTTAAAAACCTACACTGTCACGGCGGCATAATTTAATTTCAGGAGACCACTGAACCTCTGAGCACAGAAGAAGTAGCAGACTATAAAGTACATGTTATAGCTGCATGTGCCCTAATGGCTTAAGGCAAATGTTTTAGAAATTTAATATGAGCAAACATTTGAGGTCATGTGGGCGAGTCCAAGTGGCTAATGCACTTAGTCCATCTAAGTGGGGATGGTTAGGCCATATGTTTGGCTATTACTTTTGTTGTTGATACTATGAGTCCCTTGGTTATAGCTTTCATAATTAATAAGCCACTTAACCTCTCCATTGTTAAGTTTCTTCATCTGTTAAATGAGCATAATGAGAATTGCTCTTTACCTTCCTCAGAGGTTATTGTGAAGATTAATGAGATGGCATTTAGCATGGATTTTGAGTTCTCCTAAAGAGGGAGATTATGCACACAGGAGAAAAAAGAAATTGTTGCTCAGTACCAAAAAGATAAAGCTTTCCCCTCAGATGGATTAATCCACTTGTTTGCATTCACACTATAATCTAGATTTACAAATAAACTGACTCTATATTTTGAAGAAACAGTTATAGCTCTCTACAGAACAGAAAAATGTTGAAAGTAATCACACTTTGCACATAAAACGCTCTGTTACAGGGGTCCCATCAGTTAATGCAATCATGTTCATTGTTCCAATGGGTAAAGATTTGGTAAAAGAAGTGAGTTGCTGCCATAAGGAAAACAAATGTGTAACATTTGTGATTTAGGGTCACAAAGCAGATGACAATGAAGTCAATTAGAATCTGTGAATATATGGACAAATAACATTTATAAAGTGTGCTTTCTAATAACTTGGAAGATAAATACACACAAATGATCTTTTAGGTTTGGCCAAAAATATTCAGACAAAATAACAAAATATTTAATGTATTAGGCAGTTACTTTTACCTACATAGGATAAAGTAGTAAAAAGAAAGAGATTAACCATAAGAAGAAGAACAACAAAGAATGAGGAGGAAGAGAAACTAATTTAAAAGATCTGGGCTGCTTGCAAACATAATTTAGAGGTGACACAGAGTTAGGAATTGCATGGTTGAGTAATGAAAGTGTTTCTCATCTTCAATGTTCTAAGCAAGTTCTCAGAATTGTTCCAATATGGTGTCAGACCTTAATTAAAAGATCAAATTAATCATGTTGCCTTAAAGTGCTTTGTTATGACCTCTGAAAAAGTTAGGGCCAATCCTTGCAGATTTTTCTCTTCTGGATAAAGACCTTCTAGTCCAAAATAGCAATGATTACATCAATAGAGAGACACCTCTTGAAAAGAACAATGGGTGCAGGTTTTAGATTATAAATGGAATCTGATATATTTAAAGGCCATAGAGGTTTAGCAGCAATGGTATTGACAAAAGCACTGACCGTGGTGTAAAAGAAACAAAGTCTGTTGAAAATGTAAAAAAATTCTCTGTGCCAATAGGTTTCTTAAAGCAGAACAACTGACCTGTAAGCTAAATAAAGGTTTATATTAGATGCCACTAACAGGTTTTAGTACTTTTAAAGCACAATTGTGTGGTGTTTTAATACTTTATTAATAACTAATACTGATAATTGATAACTAATATAGCCCAAACCATATGCCGAATCTGTTTTAGGAACTAGAGATCCAAGTGTGAACGACAGTAAATCAGTCCTTGCCCTCTGCTGTCCAGTGTCGTATGGATACAGAGAAACCAGGTAAATACAGTTCCATAAGTATTAAATTGTGTACCATTCTGAATATCACACAGATCTCATCACACACATTGTAGCATCTCACATTATCACAAGAAGGGTTGAATACACTACAAGAAAACATCTTGAAAAAGAAACACCAGGTTCACATAGCTTTTATTATAGTATATTGTTATAATGTTTCTGTAGTCCTATTAGTCATTGTTGTCAAACAATTACTTTGCCAAATTTATAAATTAAATTGTTATGGGTATATATGCATATGTAAAACACAGTATATGTAGGGTTTGGTACTATCTTAGGCTTTGGGCATCCACTGGGGGTCTTAAAACACCCCCCCACAGATGTATACTACTTTAAAATACAGAGTCTAGAAAAGAGATTCTAAAAATTGCTCCACATTTTTTTATTTCACTTATGAAAATATTCCCTTCCCATGAGAGCAATAAGAATGAAGCAGTTTAAATTTGATAAATATGATGTGATCCCTTTTAATGTATTTTAAAATCATCTGATTGTTGGTCATAGAAACATGATTAACTTGACTGCTTAAAATCATTCTAATTCTAATTCTTTAAATTAACCATGTATTCTACTAACATGTATTCAGCTTGTACTGGGTGCTTAGCACGTCATGCAAAGCTTTTATTTAATGTGCAAAAAATTTTGGGAGACTGGCCCTGTTAGTCATTACTATTTAGGAATGAGGACTCAGAGGTTTACAAAAGTGTTTTATCTAAATACAGCTAATAAGTGGTGCAGCCTGTGAGTTCAGGTTTCTCTAATTTCATAGGTTTGCTTTTTTAATTCCTAACAACTATTCTAAATTGTAGATTGTGTATTCAGAAGTATTGAGTGATTTACATTAGAAAATGGATATCAGTTAAATGTCCTAGTAATAGGTGGTAGAATTTTTTTAACAACCACCAAAAAAGACCATGTATCTCCTCTATTACAATATTATTTGGAAGACTAGATTTATTCATGGATAAAAAGCCAGACCTTTCAGTCAGGCCAAGCCCAGGAGAGAATGTGTGGAAATCGGAAAACCTGAGTCATGGGTACACAGAAACAAGAGACTCAGCTTCATTTTGTGAAACATGTGATTCACTTTGAAAATACAGGGATTCTGAAAAGAGATCAATTGGCGGCACCAACTTACACTCTCATTCGTATTATATCAAAGTTTCAACTGTTTCTCACCCCTGCTAACACATTGTACAGTAAGACCATTTCGCTTGTGCTGATCTGTTTGCTGAGTAATGATAATCTCATTTCAATTTTAATTTTCAATTTCCTCCTTACTTATGAGGTTAAGCATATTTTCATAAGTTTGTAGTTTATTTGCATTCCCTCATTCTGCAAAATGCATAGTGAAATCATTTAAAAAATTTTTACTCATTTATTTATTTTGATCTTCTCTCAAGGACATTGTTTTCGTTGCTTTTAGAAAGAGAGGAAGGTAGAGCGGGAGAAAGTGATGGGGGCGGGGGGCATCCGTGTGAGAGAGAAACATCAACTGGTTGCCTCTCTGATGAACCTGGGATCAAACCCGCAACCTGGACACGTGCCCTGACTGAGGATAAACCTACAACCCTTCCATCCACAAGACAAAGCTCCCACCAGATGAGTCACACCAGCCAGGATCATAGTGAAATCTTTTGTCAAATTTCTACTGTGTGGTTGTAGGGTAAATGGAGGCAGTCTGGCTTCCTCACCCAGCTGTCTGGGTAACTAAGGGAAGCAGTGTTCCCATAACCCTGAATGGGCCTGATAAGCAGTGTTCTCATAGCCTTGAGACTGGGTCTGATAAATGGTTCCCTTAACATTGAGTGGGCTCACATGCATAGAATTATGCTATGTTATATGATTTTCTGGCTTGAAACCCACTTTGGTTGCCTCTAGTACTTAAGCACGCAGGGACTCCACGCTGGGTGCCGTGACATACGCCTTGCAAGGGGACAGATGGCATGCAATGTGCCACACAGAGACATTCAGGGGGACACTCAGCTTGCAGAGTGTGTGGATCGGCCACCCTTGAATAAAGGCATGTCAAGCATCCCCGGGTGTCCATGAATATTCTTCCCTCTGCCCCAATGCCATGAACCTGTCCAGCCTTGAATGGTAACAACACAGTTGTCTATATTTGTGATTTTATTTAAAAAGACTTCATTATATATTTTATTATGAATCCTTGTCATTTGAAGGTCATGTCTCACAAACATCATCTCTCAACTATAAGGCTTGTCTTTTTATTCTCTTTATTGTAGTTTTAAATTTATTTATTTATTTTTATTTATATTATTAAATTTATTGGGTAGCATTGGTCACTAAGATTATATAGGTTTCAAATGTGTTTTTCAATAAAATCATTGGGCCCTCAGCTCATTTATTGTCTAAATATAATTAAGAACAAATTGGTGATGCCACATAGTTTTCTATTGTTAAAATGAAATAACACTGAAGAAACATCCTTTGCTAAATTTTGAGCTATTTTGCCAGTCATGGCTTTACATCTGTCCCTGAGAAGAATGTGTGTGAATATAGGAGGAAACAAGAAGAACTTTTCTTAAAGAGAATATACACGTAATCTCAATGAATACACTCTACAGTGTTCTTTGGGAAAGGAATTACTTAATATTGTGGAATGGTTATGTAACTCTGTCTCTGTTTATGCAGTACAGAGGACTTAACCCTTTAATGACAACAGTTATATAACAAAACTATACATATTTAAAATAATTTTCTAGAAGTAAGCATTCTAGAACAATTAGCTAACACCAAGACTCATTAAATTAGAAAAAATAGAATGGAAATTCCTTGGAAATGAATATGCCTTGAGGGTGTTTCCTAGAGTGTCTGTAAGCATCGCTGTTAATCAAGAAATAAAAGAATGATATCAAATGTAAACAGACTATGCACAATAGTCTCTAGCTCAAGTGTAGAGCTTCAAAATGAGCATGCGATTTCTTCAATTCCAAACTTCTAGGGCTTCTTTAAAATTTCATACCTATTAGTTATAGTATAAGCATACATTTGAACAAGTCAAAATATGAGGTTGAAATTAGTATCATTTAGGGCTACACTAAAATAACTAAAGAAAAATCAGCATTTAATGTATCCTTTTAAATTCTAATTTCAACAGGAAGAATTCAGCATGTGATAAAATTATCAACATAAAGTACCACATTGTTTCTATTATGACTCATGTACAATCTAGAAAGCTTTGATTCTACAGAGAGAAAGTCTTTCACTAATGGAAACATAAAGTTGTTTCATGTCCATTTTCTCTGGGTGCTAGGAGCACTGTTGTATGTGAGAAAGGACAACAAGAGGTGAAAGAGGAAGAAGAAAAATAGGTGGCAAGGACAAGTGAAGTTGTGCAAAAATGACACCGCTGAGAGCAATGGAACAAAGGCAAAAATAAAACAAAACAAAACAGAATGCTGGAAAGACTCAGAAGACAAAAAAAATAAGCTTTAAAGATGAGAAAAAGAGTATTTTTAATTTCCCATATTTTTTAATTTCTAGAAAAATCTTGTGGTATATAAAAGCTTTAATACTTAAGATATTTAAGAAAATATCTGGCAAACAAAAATAAAACTATGAAATATTTGTGAAGTAGAAGTACTCACTTTGGTATGATATCACTTGCATCATTTTACAAACAACTTCAAAAGACCCTTTTATACTATAGTAATTTAAATGCATATTTACTCTTTACAATGTTATTTACTCACAATGCTTATTTAGTATTTTCAACAGTTGATTTCTTTTTAAAAACTATGAGAAAAGCAATCTCTATTAATTCTAAATATTAAATTGGGAAAATTAATTAACTACAATTAATTTCATTAAATAGCACCATACTGATCATAATGCTTTACCTATATTTAGTTGTTTAATAAATTTGATTAAAAACTAATTATTTTCTAATTAAATATAAAATACACATCCAAGCATTAACCAAGCCATATGAGCTTTGAAAATAATTAAATTTTACGAATTATACATATTTGGCTAAGTCAAATTTACCTTATTCTTTGGATATTTGATGTCTTTTAATACTTTTAACAAATAGCTAATTTAGTTTTGTGAGCACTTTGGCAAAGAAAATTACATAATTAGGCAAACTGCTACTTTCTATCACATAAAACCCAGATCTATGTTTGCTGAATTAGACTTCCATGTGTCCATCTAAACTATAACTGCCTTAAAAGTGAGAACTAGATTTTATTTGCTGTAGACTAACCAACATGTAGTGCAACTTCCGGTACTCAATAGGCACTTGATTAATGTTTGATGAAATTACTTATTTTATAGCTTGAGTCAATTATTTTTTAAAACCCCACTTCTATTGCATATTTTATTTGAACTTCCAATTGCATTTGTGTGAACAGTGAAGGAAAACACTGATTTTTAAGTTGCCTAACTTACAAAGCATTTAAAAATACTTGGTAAAGTTTAAAAGTAATTATGAATCAATACTGACTCCCTAGAGTTAAATTTGGTCTACTCTGGTCCAGTGAGATCAGTTGATGTAAGGAGGGTAATAATAAAGAGGAAAGCAAGGCATTCAATATGCCTGGATATTGACCTTCCATTTAATGTTCCACCTGGCCCTGACTGTTGTGGCTCCATTGGGGCCGACAAAAGAAAAGAGTAGCTAGTTCCATTCTGGGTAGGGGCACATGCCTGGGTTACAGGGGCTGTAACTAGTCGGGGCGCATGCAAGAGGCAACAGATCAATGTTTCTCTCATATATTGATGTTGCTATCCCTTTCTTCTTCACTTGCCCTCTTTCTAAAAATAAATAAATAAATAAAATCTCTAAATATAAAAAAATCATTGCTCCACATAGCTGTTCCTCTGGAAACCATTGCAAGTTCAATGGGGTAGCCCATGTTCAGGGTTTGTGCCACCCAGAATATTAAATGGATGAATGTAGGAAACAGAAAATGTTTGTGCTTTTCTTTTTCCGCCATTATTTTCCTTCTTTTTCTGTAGGCTTCTGAATGACTACACCTTGTCTCATTTTCACAAAGAAATGTAAGTATGGAAATATTTTTACATGAAATCACTCCATTCTCTGGAATAACCAAGCCTGATTATCAGTTTTCCTTTTTTATTATAGTATTTTTCCATTACCATTTAGCCCTCTTATACCTGCTCCCTCCTGCAATCACCACACTGTTGTCCATGTCCATGAGACCTTTTTCCTTTTTGCTCTATCCCTCTACCAACTAACCTCTCCATAACTTATCACCTGCTCTTTCTACCTATGAATCTATTTTGCTTGTTTGTTCAGTTTGTTCATTAGAGTGAAATCATATAATATGTTATCATGCTTCAATAAATATATTACATTATTTGTTTTACATTCAAAGATAAAATCATTTGGGGGAAAACATTACTTTTGGCCATATTGACTTCCAACCAAAAATAGAATACTTGTAAAGCAAAATCTCTTGGCCATTTGCAGTACTGAATTGTTTTGCTTTGATGGTCATGTATTATGTTGTATACACCTCTCCACCCCTAAGGAATATGCTATTATTTGCTCCACATAAGTAACAAGTGTTGCTCGCTGTGCTCTTACACTCTTTACTAGAGAGAGATTTGTTTGTTTGCACTCTATCATTTTAATACATTAATTTTAGATAACCAGCAGGACTTACCTTGAAAAAGGTCATGGTTGCACCATCCTCCACCGCGCCATACTCTATCTTGGTTTGTTTAGCTAAATCATCCGCAGAGTCAATAGGGGATTCCATCCGCTCCACTGTCAGAAAGGCGGCTAAGTTAGCAGTATACGAAGAAATGATGATAAGTGTGAAAAACCACCAAATGCCTCCCACTATCCTGGTGGAGAGCGCTTTGGGCATGAGCTCAGAACCTAACAGAGATTTGGGGGAAAAGGTGAAACGAATACAGAGAGTTTGATCAGCAGTCAGGTACTTTTGGTCACAGTGGCAGAATGGAATCACTGTGTAATAAAAGCTTTAACCATTGATTTACACATTGCTTTAGTAAGCAAGCAACAACCATTGGGAATGCAGTTAGTAGGCAGTCTCTTAGGACACTTGTGTTTAATTAAGTATAGTGACAGGAGACTTACGTCCTTCCTGAGAAGTATAAAGTAACAATTAAATACTAAGTGAACAACCTTTATTAAAATAGTAGAAGAAGAAACAAATCTCTAGTATATAAACCATTATGTACAGCTTTTCATATTCCTGTTAGTCATGTAGGTTTAGGAATTATTAAAATAATTTAATATATGTTAAGATGCATTTCTTAACAAGCTTCATGTAAAGTTTCAATTTTCATGGGCGTGAAGCTCCAAAATTTTGTCTATCCTGCCATTTTAAAAAGTAATGTATAGAAGTAATTTCAATACTTACATTTCTTGAGATGGGGGTGTTAGTCCTGTTTTTAATTTAAAATAAGGTAGTAAATTATTTCCTATGTATAAACAAATGTCTCCCATCACTATAATTAGCCTCAATGCAGGAAATCAGAATAAGTAGTTACCTTGTTACAAATTTACTTTTATGCATATATAAATATTTCATAAATATATTACAACACATGACTGGAGTTGCCTGGTCATGGTATTAATAATAAAATGAAATCTAAATTATATTTTTCCTTTGATTGTTATTAATTTTAATAAATTTAGGTTATAAAATAAAATCCTAACAATTTTAAAATTAAGCCTTATAATTTTACATTATTTACCTTACATACATTATTTACTCTTAATGTTAAAATTAATACATGTCAGCATATATTATTTTATAAGAAACCTATATT